>NC_050573.1:251580660-251881345 GCF_011100635.1 Trichosurus vulpecula
AAAGAATTAGTCCTTACGTATAAATGGTATGGTACTTTGTGAAGACCTAGATTGGCAAATAGTTGGCATCAGAAAGGTCTGCAGCAGTTACTAGGGAATTTATCATGAGGAAAGTGATAAGTGTTAAGGCAACCTATTCCTGGGAGAGAATAAAGTTCCACAGAGGAAATAAAACTCAAGGAAGAGACTTAGTCAATCACAAAGGAAATAAGGTAATAATGCAGTCCAAAGAATCATAGACGGCTGGAAGAAACTTTAAAAGTCAATGAGTCTAATCCCCTCATTTTAGAAATGTGGCAACTGAGTCCTGGAAAGGTGGCATGAGTTGTCAAAGATTATATAAGCAATAATTTTCAGAAGCAGGATTTCAATCAAGTTCATCTTCCTGAATTAAAGATTATCTTTTATCAATTATATATATAGTGTGCTCTGAAAGTCTTAGCTCAGTTTGAAATTTTAATAGACATCATTTTTTAAAACTGTACTATTCAGAATACACACATACACACACATACACACACCCCACATACATACCCCACATACACACACATTCTGTTGCTATCTGTTACTGAAATACATTTTCTCTGTTGTGAGTTTGGGAGCAATAATTCAGCATAAAGAGAGAGAAACTTCCATTGATCTGAATGCTTGAGAAGGAGGTTATCTGATTCTCTAAAGTTTAATATGAACTCTTTTGCTTCATATTTTTTTTTCTAAAGCATATTGTCTCATTTTCTTCCTGGAGTAAATAGAGCATAGTGAACAGAGAAACTAGATAGCAAAGAAATCTCCTTTATCTTACTGCCTTCACTCTCTTGATTATTTTAAATTTATGATGTATGCATATATATATATATATATATATATATATATATATATATATATATATATATACATATTCATTGAATGTACTTGTTTTTGCATTCTCTCCCCCATTAGACTGTATCCCCAGGACTCAACACAGTACCTGGGACATCAAAGTCTCTTAATAAATGTTTACTAACTTCCTGCCTATCTGACATATTAGTCAATTCCAGATATCTAATTTAACACAAAATAAAACAATGAAACAGGCAATCACAGCATATCCTGCTTTACAGATGCTCCGTTGTGGGGGAGGCAAGGTGCAGGAAAAAAAACTGAAAACCACCTAGGAATAGTGATATATTGCAGTGTCCAAAAACACACATTATTTGTTTGTATTTTAATGTAGCTAAAATTATGTCAAAGATACAATGGAGAGAAAACGCTTAACTAGGTATATGGGTCATTGACTGGCATTCAAACAGTGAGATATAAAGTATAATAATAACTAATAATGAAAATAAATAACCATACCTCCAAGGGTCTTTTGAATTTTCAAACACATTTCATTTAGCATGGTTTAGTAATAGGTGCTTTTTGTTCCATAATTCTTTGAAAGTATTTTGCTTACATATGTTATATTTTATGGGGGTAATCCATGTTATCCAGAATATTTGAATAAGAAACTCCATTTCGTGACAAGGTCACGTTAAAAAAGAGATACTGATATGTGGAGTTTCTTCTAAAGCATTGAATTTGGGAAATAATGTGAGCCTACTTCAACTGTATTATTGACTTGCTACATCTTATATTTGACTACTTGTCAGAGAAATCCAAGAAAATATTTTTTTTGGATGGAGGAAGGCAAGGCAATTGGGGTTAAGTGAATTGTGTGTCAGGTGTCTGAGGCAGGATTTGAACTCAGGTTCTCCTGACTCTAGGGCAAGAAAATATTTTTTAAAATATTATAAGCATATTTCTGTAGTTTATATACATAGGTCTATTTAATACTTCTTTATAAAGACTTTTAAGAAGTCTAGATGCTGTCCTATTGTGCTGGGTAGATGTCATGGACTGAAGGTGAATGTGCCTGATAGTTTACCAAACTGAAAGAATTAACAATACAAGTACAGAAACATAATAAGACTGAACTGGATATAGATTTTTCCCCTTTCTATCTTATGCCATATTTGTTATTAGTAATAATTACTATCATTACAAGCTGAAAAAGAGCTGTTATAAAATTAAATAACCTACAGATGGTAATTATGATTACACTTCTGCCAGTCAAATTCCAGTCAAACTAATTGCCTCCCTCGGGTCTCCAGTAACATAGAAGATGTAATGTATGTAATAATAATATGTTCCAATAGTGGCTCAGAGACTGGAAATGAGACAGTGGGGATGCTGGTTTGGGTTCAAATAGCTAGCTTAAGGAGTATTATTATGTAATTAGTAGTAATGGATTCAGGCCTAATTCTTTTTAAAAAAAATGAAATAAATACAAACTGTTCAGTGAGTTTCCAAGTTTCACTATGCTGCATTGCTCATGTATCATTTAAAATATTGCTATTTATAATGTGTATAAAATTAGTGTGAAGGAAAATTGATACTGAATGATTTGTTATGCCAGCATCACTTATTTTGGAAAGAAAAAAAAGTCACAGGATTGGAATAGATCATTCAGATCAGCTCCCTAACTTGATAGAATAGGAAATGTGGAGAGTCCAAAGATGTTGAATTATTTGCCCAAGATAACTATTTTGAAGATTATATGGCTGCTTCTCAGCAGACTGGTGACCTGCACTCAATGAATGTCCAATCAAATTTTGAATGGGCAAAAGGTATAAAATACAGTGAAAGATCATAATGGCTTAAATGGAAATAGTAAACAATTGAATGCCCATCATATTATAAGAGCTATGAAAATAAACCTTGGCTAGATTTGCAAAGAATAAAGGAAATTATTAGGCCTAAAGAGAGGAATGCAAGAAGTATTTAACAAGGGGGCAAAAAGGATAGGTAGGGAGACTCATTATAACTTTCCTCTTTCTTCCTATTTTATTCATTATTTAACTTTTCTGAAGGACTTCAGGAGGTACTAGTAATGTTTTCCTGTATCTTCTATTTACATCAAGAACACTTTGAAGTCAGAGGAAATTCTCTCCCTCATCAGGTAATCATAATATTTAATGGAAGTGGAAGTAACAACCCACATTTTTATAGTATCCCCAATAATATTACTTATAACTTTAAGAGTTACATAATGGGAATATCATCCCATTTTATATATCACAGATTATAGAACTGGAACAGAGCTCAGAGGCTTATTGGTATAGGCCATCCAAAGAGAGAAACTCCCTCTACCAATGCAAATAAGCAGCAGAGTCTTGAGAGAGTTACCTATCCAACTGGGGTTAAATAAATTACCCAGAGATCTCAAAGGCTATTTTTTTGGTATATTAGGTTCTTCACAATCCAATCCCTCATTTTGCTGATGAAGAAACTAAGACAAAAATATGACTTCATCAAGGTCACACAAGAAGTATAAGATGTGACTTTCAAACATATTCATTGTTCTTTCTTCCATGACAGATTCATTTTCTTCCTTTTCAAAAGTCATTTTACTTTAATCCTGAAAATACATTCTATCTCACCTCTGATTTTAACTGTAAGTATACTCAGCTGATTTTATTAGATCCTCTCCAAATAATCAGCCACTCAATAAGCAGAAAATAGAGACATCTTAGAAATTATATTACCTTTCCTAAATTTGGCCAACTAGAACAAATGAAGCACTGAAGAAACATGTAAAGCAACTGACCAAAATTGAAAAAAAGAGTTGGGGTTTTAGGACAACAACAAAGTGGTAGAAGGCTCTTTCCTTGCATTTTTTTGACTATAAGCATCCTGACCACATTTATAAAAGAATGTTTGTTCATCATTGGAATGCTACAGTTTCCCAAGACAGCATGTAATATAGTTTCATATTTTTTAAAAGTAGACTAGATACATAAATTAAGAGTAGATTTTGTGCCACTTGTCACTTTATTCTTTTAACAGGTTTATGTACTTTGACAGCCAGTGAAGCATATTGGTGAAATGGAGTGTTTTGTTTGGTTAACTAAGCCAAAATACTTTTCCCAATAATAGACACAAGAATCTGAAGTCCTCAACTAGTTTCTTGTAACTGAACTTTCTGTGTAATATTGATATATTATGCCCTTAGGTCAATGTATAAACAACTGATTACGTACTGCCTCCCATTTATGTGTCACTCACTCAAATAGCACACCTATTCTTGATCCATTAGCTGTGGCCTGCCAATTTCTTAAAATTGTGTTGCTGAAAGGGACATTGAAGGCTCATAATAACCCAGTTATTTTCAAAAAACTATGTCCCACAAATTTCAAGGTACCATCAGGTACATCTAAGGACTCCTGGGAAGAAAAAGTAATATTGATAAGTGGCTATCTCACACAATTTAAAAAAAAACAACTTTCTGGAACCATCATGATTAATATCAGTAATAATAAAAGTATTTGTGTGATCATAATAATAGTAACATTGAAAGATAGCATGGTATAATAGAGAGAGAGGAATCCTCCAATTTAAGAAGCTCTGGGACCAAATCCTGTCCCTGACACTTTTAGGCTATGTGATTTTAGGCGAGACACTTAATAACCTACTGCTCAACTACTGATCTGTTTGGTAAAGAGAGTTTCCTTCCTTGGAGAATTCTATAACAATATGATCAGTAATTATTTTTAATTTGATAGTATAAGTACTATAAATGTTTTAAGTATGCATGTATAATGTACATATTAATATGAATATGTAATCTATAGAAGTATAAATTTAATAGTGCTTTGCAGGTATATAAGTTCTTTCATTTATATTATTTCATTTAATCCTCACAACAAAACTAAGAATTACAAAGGGCAGAGGATAATATCCTTAGCCTTTCCTTAATATCCTACATTTATCAATTTATCTGTAAGCATTGAAGTTAGTGTAGGGAAGCCCTTTCTAGTTACATTTATTGCACTTTAAATAAAGAGAAGGTGTAACCAAAGCAGATGGAAGAAGAAAAGACCAGGGATGAGTCAGGTGTGGGATAACATCTAGCCTGATAAATCACAACTATAAAAATCAGGAATTTTTAGCCTAGAGTGTGAGAAATTTTATTCGTTTATTTTTTATTTTAATTTTTAAAAATTTCATGCCTATTTTTCAGTATAGTTGGTTTCCTTTGTAATTCTATGTATTCTATTTTATGCATTTAAAAACATGATTTTGAGAAGGGTCTTGTGGACTAACATAAAAATTGTCCATGACAGATTGAGAATCCCCAGCCAAAGCAAAAACTTCATTCTTGGCTTGTGAAGAAGTATGAGAAAGCAACTGAAGTTTTGGCTGCCTCTGGAAGATTCATTGGAGTTTTTGAGATTAGTACAGACCTAAATGTTTGTCTTTTTATGGACTTGTGTCCAGACCTATCATAGATTCCATCAAGATCCCCCATGTTCCTATTCAAGAGCAGGTGATATTATTACTGTGAGAACGGAAGGCCATTCCCCTTTGTGACAAAATTACCTGGAAAAAGGAAATTACAGCAGTAGAGTTGAGGATTTATTTAAACCTTCAGAAGAAATAACACTGACCATTCAGTTTTGGCAATTTAATTGTTTTGTAATTCACATCATCTCCTTTCCCTGAATGCAGTTCTGGCATTTGACTCACTTTAGGCGCCATACAGGTTTGCTTGCACCAGGTAAATGTAGAAACATTAATTCCCCAATCAAGACTGTTTAATTTTGTTTGGGGGAGGGGAAGGTTGACAAAATCAGACAAATAAACAACACAGTTTTAGACATAATATGTTTAAAAGAAATTATGTTTCACCTAGTCTGTTAATTAAAGGATGAAGGGTTTATAAATAATAAATAAATTGCTATGAGAATGGTTCAAAGGTTGTTTATCTTTTTGTATGTAGCATGGAACCTTTGGCAGTCTGATGATGCCTACAGACCTCTTTTCAGAATACTTTAAAATGAATAATGTAGAGAGGTAGGATTACAAAGGAAACAAAGTATACTGAAATATATTTATCAAAATATGAATTTTTTTAAAGTTTATAAAACTCAGGATAAGAACCCATATATTAGATTCATGTTTCTGGCTGAGAGTCAACGAGGTCCATGGATGACTTCTATTTTGCCCTTTATCATAGAATTCTTTCTTCAGTTTTATTAAATCTGCACTTTCATGTGTCTCTCTTTAATAACAATATAACTATAGAAAATATAGTGGTAAATATAAAAACACCAGTATGGGAATAAAAATCTACCTCAGATCAGTTCAAGTCTACAAAATACATTTTTTTAAGGGAAACCTAAGCACATTTTGAAACTTGAGCTTAAGAGATGATCTTGTGTACAGGAATGGTGACTTAGCCAATGCTTGATATTTGAAGTCACATTTTCTAATATCAAAAATTAATTTCACACCAATAATTCAGAATGTGTTACTCATTTTACATTTACTAAGTTTCCTCTTGTTAGTACCCATTTCCATGAAACTAGCCACTTCAAATTGTATAAGGCGTCATCAACCAAATCTTGCATATGAGACATTTAAAAATGTTAATTCTCATTTTTATTTTCTTTCATAAAAATCATTCTCTTCAACATATTTTGAAGAGTTTCATTAATGTGGGGGCCACTTCTACTGCAACAGATCATCACCCCTTTGTACCTTCTCATCCTCCATGATTCATTTCCTCATCCTTCTACTTAACCTCTATGAAAGATCTACCTAAATAAAGTGTAGCCCTGGAGGCTTCTTTCTTCTTTTAATAGCTTGAAACTACCCATGTACCACTTGGACAATGCATTAGTTGTGTCTTGCTTCAGGACTAACTCAACTGATTTTCCATTTTACAAGTTCTCCTTTCCCCTTCTATGCTTATAAAAACACACGTGGTTATGCAAATCCTTAAATCTCAAACTGCATTGGTATGTTCTGTAAAAGTAGCTTCTGTTTTATTCTGGTTGTTCAGTGGATGGAAATTTGACTCATCCATAGGCAAGCTGCTAATAGGACCAGGGGTTCCATTTGCAATTAGTTGAAAGTTCTTCCCAAATCCCAGTTATTGCTATTAGGTGTTAAACAAGAATAATGTGGGAGCTGTAGATCATAGATCCAGGGTAGGGAGCCTGCAGCCTCAAGACCATATGGGGCCTTCTAGGTCCTTGTGTGCGGACTTTTAACTGAGTCTAAGTTTTACAGAACAAATCATTTTATTAAGGGGGGTTTGTTCTGTGAAGATTGGATTCAGTCAAAGGGCCACACTTGAGAACAAAGAGGGCCACATGTGGCCTCAAGGCCACAGGTTTCCTATCCCTGGGTAGGAGTATCTACATCATTGTCTCAATTACTTGTTGGTTGGTTTTTAAGAATGGCTCCTAAAGAATCGTTGTGAGTCCTAAGACAGGCACCTTTGTCAAAACAGTAATAAAGAAATTCACCATGCATTCTAATTGGATGCAAACTAGTAAAAGTTATTAGGCTTCATAATACATTTACAATTTACAAAAATCTGACCTTTATAAAGTACCTTCAGATTTCAAAAAAATGTTTTTTATCTTACTTTGGTGCTTATTTATCATATTCAGTAAACTTTAGGCTTCAGTATGCATGGTCTCTGATTTAATCTTTCTCATATCACGACTATGTATGCCTCCCTTTTGCTTAGTAGAGTTATCTCAGGTTCTGGTAGTTGGCTTAATCATCTAAACATTAGCCTCATTTCATTTTCTCCCTACACCAGGTATTAGGAAAATAGAAACATCAAGGACAGATAACATTCCAGATATCCGAAGTTCATTTAGATAAAACAGGCAAGAAACAGCTAGGTTTATTAAGGTTTTATTTTTATTCTTTTGGGTGATGATGTTATAATAATTAAGCTTCTTTTGTTGCTAGCACTTTCTCCCCCAGAGCTTTCCGGGTTGCCAGTAACACAGAGGGGGCAGCTAGGTGACACAGTGAGTAGAGCACTGGCCCTGGAGTCAGGAGGACCTGAGTTCAAATCTGGCTTCAGACACTTGACAAACTTACTAGCTGTGTGACCTTGGGCAAGCCACTTAACCCCAATTGCCCTGCCTCCCCCCCCCCCTGCAAAAAAAAATTAAAAAAATTTAAAAAATCACAAACTGCTTTTGCCCCTCCAAAATAACAAACTAAGCAAAATGGGACAGCTAGGTGGCACAGTGAGTAGAGCACTGGCCCTGAAGTTAGCAGGACCTGAGTTCAAATCTGGCTTCAGACACTTGACAAACTTACTAGCTGTGTGACCTTGGGCAAGCCACTTAACCCCAATTGCCCTGCCTCCCCCCCCCTGCAAAAAAAAATTTAAAAAATTTAAAAAATCACAAACTGCTTTTGCCCCTCCAAAATAACAAACTAAGCAAAATGGGACAGCTAGGTGGCACAGTGAGTAGAGCACTGGCCCTGAAGTTAGCAGGACCTGAGTTCAAATCCAGCCTCAGACACTTGATGCACTTAGTAGCTGTGTGACTTTGGGCAAGTCACTTAACCCCAATTGCCCTGCCTTCCCCCCTCCAAAAAAAAAAATGAACCAAGGAAGTAACACAAAGGAAAAATGTATGTATTAAGTTACTTTCTTGGCCCATAAAATGATGGAAAGCATAATTTCATGTATAAAATCCCAGTTTCTCCCAGAGATAACAGGACTTCATATTTAACGCTATATAGTTGTCCTTTCTCCCTTCCTCATAACACTTCCTCATCACTTCCTCTCATCTGCAAATATTACAAAAATAAAGGGCACATATTTCACACATATATTGCTGCTTATCTTTGACAAAATTTCGCATAGTCCTGCATATGTCTAGTCCAAATTTGGGGGTAAAGACTCCTGTCCAGTTCTTTAAATGGTCTCACTGAGCTTGTCTTTTTTGAACCATTTGGTCATCTTCACAGGTTTCAGATAGTTATTTTTTTTCATTCTTGTGGGCTTCTCTTCTCCTGACACTATATAATGAGGTCTTACCTGTATCTGAGTGCCAAAAACCCTGTCAGTGTGGTACATAACACACACACACACACACACACACACATACACCACACATATGGCAATATTGCCATAATCAATTTTATCCTCAGTCCTAATCAACCTCTTTGGTTCCATGTGTAGACTACCTGAAGTGGATATTTATTTAAAAGTAAACAGCTTTACATCTCATTACCTACATCCAAGGTAAATCTGCCGTTTAGAATTATATCTTCTTCTGCTGGAAATGGCAATTCTTTGCTTTATAAATTTGTAATCTGCACCTGAATTTATAGCCAAGGTTCTCAGTGTGTGTGTGTGTGTGTGTGTGTGTGTGTGTGTGTTATGTACACCTCTGGCACTACGGTAAAGCCTCATCCTTATGACTTCCTTCTTAGAATAATATTTTTCAATGCATAAAATCCAGACCATTACAAAGGAAACTAATTATAATAAAACAGTTTTCAAAATATAAAACACACACATACACACTAAGTCCATGGACCTCAGATTGAGAACTCATGTAATTTATTTCCTCAACTAGTGTCAGATAGCTATCTACTGCAGGAAGAGAAGAAGGAAATAGATTTGAATATGTGTAAATCATTAAGGCAATCACCTGGCTATGAAAAAAAAAGTTTTCTTCTTTGTACCATCCCAGGTGTTCCCTATTCTGCATTTACACAGTAAGCCAGAGGCTATTCTAGGTCAAGTCTCTGGAAATGGAAAATCCAACAAATAAGTTGGGAGTCAAGTTTCATCTACAAACATTTCTTAATCATCCACTATAAGTCAGGAACTGGGGAATATAAAGAAAAGCAAAAACAGACCTTGCCCTCAAGGAACTCACAATCTATTGAAAGAATACAAAATGTAAACAGCTAATTAGAAAGAAGATGTATACATTGGAGATAATCCCAGAGGGAAGGCATGAATATTAAGGAGGATGGGGAATGGTTTCTTTTAGCAGGTGGGAGTTTAGCTGAAACTTGAAGGAATAAGGGAAGAATTTCAAAGCATGGAGGACAATCATTGAAAATTTATGGAATCAGGAGATGGAGTGTCTTTTGTGAAGAAAAACAAAAAGTACAGTGTCACTAGAAAAAGGAGTACATGGATGGGAGTGAAGTATAAAGGAGGTTAAGTTATAAAGGACTTTTAAAAGACAAAGATTGTTTTATATTTGATCATAGTAGTGAGCCACTTGAGTTTATTGGATGGAAGTGAGAGGTGGGGAGGGTGTTTATATGATATATGCATACCTGTGTCTTAGGAAGAACATGTTAATGTCTGAGTGGAGGATGGACTGGATTAAAGAGAGAATTGAGATTGAGAGAACAACTAGAAGGTCATTGTAGTAAGTCCAGCATGAAGTGAGAGTTTTTACCAATGTAGTGGCAGTGTCAGAGGAAACAAGGATATAGATAGATAGATAGATAGATAGATATAGATATAGATATATAGATATAGATATATGCATGTGTATATGTATGTATATATATATATGTAGATAGATATATCCTTATATATATACACATATGTATATATATGTGTGTATACATATATACATATATACATTTGTACATATATATATATATATATATATGTTGTTTTGAAGGTAGAATTTCAGCATTTCAGCAACAGATTGGGGATGAAAAAGAATAAGAAGTTAAGGGTGACACCTCAGTTATGGGCCTGGGTGACTGGCAGGTAGAAAATAGCATTAGCAAAAGGAGACTTAAGCCAGGATGTGCAACACAGAGTTGGCGAGAATACATTATGAAGTAGAAAGACAAATGGTGAAGATCATGTTTGTTCCAACATAATTTTTTTATGATGACAGCATGACTACTCTGTCCCTGCCATGAGCCAGTGTATTCAATTATGTGTTAAAATGGATAGGGAAAATCATTTCAAGTGTTCTAAAATTGTCATCTTAACAATTTAAGGCAGTTGTAATTAACTTGGAGTTTGTGAACTTTTTAAAAATATATTTTGATGTATTTCAGTATAATTGATTTCCTTTACATTTTATGTCTTAATGTATTTTATTTTATGAATTAAAAACACTTCCAAAATTCCATGCACTTTGTTAGACTCCAAGAAGGTGCCCATAATTAGAAACTTCTTGTGATTTTTCTATTTTTGTGGTGTTTTGTGAAACATGGGAAATCGTTTCATCAGTTCAATATTGATCTTAAAGGCATGAGTTTTCACAACAAAGAGTAATAATTTGGACTCATTAAGATAGTCTAATATTTCTTAAATACAATTTACACATATTTTTCTTTTTTAAAATTAATTAATTTATTTTTTGTTTTCAACATTCATTTCCACAAGATTTTCAGTTACAAATTGTCTACCCATCTCTTCCCTCCATCCCACCCCAAGATATCATGTATTCTGATTAGCCCTTTCCCCAGTCTGTTCTCCCTTCTATCACCCCCCCTTCTCACCTTGCTCCTTACTTTCTTATAAGGCAGGATAGATTTCTATACCTCATTGCCTATATATCTTATTTCCCAGTTTCATGTAAAAAGGTTTTAACATTTGTTTTCAGAACTTTTTTGTTCCAAATTCTCTCCCTCCTTCCCTCCCCACTCACTGGCAAGCAACTCAATATAGGTTATACATGTATCATTATCCAAAACAATTCCATAATAGTCATGTTGTGAGAGACTAATTATTTCCCTCTATCCTATCCCTTCCCCCATTTATTCAATTTTCTCCTTTGACCTGTTCCCTTTTCAAAAGTGTTTGCTTCTGGCTACCCCCTCTCCCAATCTGTCCTCCCTTCTATCGTATCTTGCCCCCTTATTCCCTTCCCCCCTACTTTACTGTAGGGTAAGATACTCAATTGAGTGTGTATATTATTCCCTCCTTAAGCCAAATCCTATAAGAGTAAGGTTCACTCATTCTCTTTCAGCTCTCACCTTTTCCCTTCCATTATAACAGATTTTCTTGCCTCTATTATGTGAGATAATTTACCCCATTCTATCTCTCCCCTTCTCCTTCTCCCAAGATATTCTAATCTCACCCCATAACTTTATTTTTTTTTTAGATATCATCCCTTCATATTCAATTTACCCTGTGCCCTGTGTCTATAGATATAGGTATAGTTATATAGAAATATCTATATACATGTATATAGATATGTAGAAACATAGATATATATATACATATATACAAGTATACATATATACATATATTTACATACATACATATATGTGTGTGTGTGTATTCCCTTCAACTACCCTAATACTGTGAGAGGTCTCATGAGTTGCAAATACCATCTTTCCATGTAGGAAGGTAAACAGTTCAACTTTTATAAGACCCTTATGATTTCTCTTTCCTGTTTACCTTTCCATGCTTCTCTTCATTCTTATATTTAAAAGTCAAATTTTCTATTCAACTCTGGTCTTTTCACTGAGAAAGCTTGAAAGTCTTTTATGTCATTGAAAATCCATTTTTTCCCCGAAGTATTATACTCACTTTTGTTGCAGAGGTGATTCTTGGTTTTAACTCTAGCTCCTTTGATCTCTGGAATATCATATTCCAAGCTCTCTGAGCCCTTAATGAAGATGCTGCTAGATCTTGTGTTATCCTGAGTGTGTTCCCACAATACTCACATTGTTTCTTTCTGGCTGCTTGTAGGATTTTCTCCTTGACCTGGAAACTCAGGAATTTGGCTATAATATTTCTAAGAGTTTTCCTTGGGGGATATTTTTCAAGAGATGATTGATGGATTCTTTCAATTTCTACTTTACCCTCTGGTTCTAGAATGTCAGGGCAGTTTTCCTTGATAATTTCTTGAAAGATAATATCTAGGCTATTTTTTGAACATGGCTTTCGCGTAGTCCAATAATTTTTAAATTATATCTCCCAGATCTATTATCCAGGTCAGTGTTTTTTTCCAATTAGATATTTCACATTGTCTTCTATTTTTTCATTCTTTAGATTCTGTTTTATAATTTCTTGATTTCTCATAAAGTCATTACTTTCCATTTGTTCTATTCTAATTTTTAATTATTTTCTTCACTGAGCTTTTGAATCTCCTTTTCCATTTGGCCAATTCTGTTCTCAAGGCATTCTTCTTCTCATTGGCTTTTTGGACCTCTTTTGCCATTTGGGTTAATCTATTTTAAGATGTTATTTTCTTCTTTATTTTTGGGGCATCTCCTTTAGCAAGCTGTTGAGTCATTTTTCTTGATTTTTTTGCATTCTTCTCATTGCTTTTCTCAATTCATCCTCTACTTATCTTACTTGATTTTCAAAATCTTTTTTGAGCTCTTCCATGGCCTGAGAATAATTCATATTTTTCTTGGAGGCTTTTGATGTAGGGTCTTTGATTTTGTTGTCTTCTTCTGGTTGTATGTTTTGTTATTCTTTGTCACCAAAGTCAGATTCTATAGTCTGAGTTTTTAATGCTGTCTTTTCTTTTTCCCAGGCAATAACTTGACCTTTAAGCTCTTTATCAAGGTATGACTCTATTTCCAGAATGGAGAGTGATCTTTCCCAAGCTTCAGGGATTTTCTGTTGCTGTTTTAGAGCTACTTATAGGCACCTATAAATTTTCAGTTATTCTGAGGCCATATGATCCAAGGAGAGGTGTTTATTCCTCTCCTGGCCTAAGCTCTGGTCTGTTAGTGACTTCAAGCTCTCTTTTATGCCTTGGAACTGTTAGGAGGACTCCCTCTCCACAGCCACCACAAGCTCTGCCACCCCAACACTCCTCCCCACCCCTGGACCACCGACCAGGACTGGAACAAAGATCCAAGCAGGATAAAGCAAGAAAATCCTGCCTCAGAGCCATCAAAGATCCCAGTATTCTCACTCTGATCAGTCACTTGATTCCCCCAGGATCTGTGGTCCTGGAGCTCCAGAAGCAGCCACTGTGTCTGCTGCTGCTGCCACCAGTTCTGCAGCCACCTCCGCCAGAGTGTACCCTTCTCTCACCTGGGTCCAACAGAGTTTTCTCACTGACCTGCTAAGTTATCTTTGATGTTGAGGGGTTGAGAAGTCTGGAAACTGCCACAGCTCAGTGATTCATTGCCCTGAGGTCTGCTCCACCTGTCTTGTTCTGTCCTGGTCTGTGCAGATGTGACCCACTCTAGGCTGTATTTTGCTTCCAGCATAGTATGATAAACCCTTCCCAGTGACCATTGAGGCTTTGGCTGGAGACTTCTTTCTCCCTGTCATTTTGTGGATTCTGTAGCTCCAGAATTTGTTTAGAGTCATTTTTACAGGTATCTGGAGGGATTTGGGGGAGAGCTCAAGCATTTTCCCGCTTTTACTCTGCCATCTTGGCTCTGTCCCTAGCACATGTTTTTCTCTTCATGAATGTCTGAGCTCAGATGATTGTGCTTGGTTTGGAATCAAGTCAGCCTGGATTCAGATACTATCCCCCAGACATGAGACCATAAGCAAATCATTTCCTATCTATGACAGTCTATAGTAAGAATCTTATATTCTCTGAATCTCAGTTTCTTCATCCAGAAAGTACTGATACTGATTACTATAGCTCCTATCTCACAAGATTGTTATGAAGGTCAAATATGACAGTGCATTAAAAAAATTGCTAAAGAAATCCCTCTTCATTTTGCCATACTTGACTGTAGGTCCAAGGAAAAAGATGAAAAACCTGACTCCTCATAGGAAAGCCTTTGTACTTGAGTGACCAGAAAGCTACTGTATTGGTAACAAATGTGGGAAGGCCTTTGTGCCCTGGGTGAATTATGTCTTGAGGAGAGTTTAAATACCTTCTAAAGAAAAGTTAGCTTAGCCTGCATGAATTAACTATTGCTGTTACAATATGACATAGTTAAAATATCAGTGTTTATTCTAGGGTAGGGCAGCTAGATGGTGTAATTGATAGACTACTAGTCCTGGAGTCAGGAAGATCTGACTTCAAATATAGCCACAGATACTTACTAGCTTTGTGACCCTGGGCAAATCACTTAATTCTGTTTGCCTCAGTTTCCTCATCTATAAAATGAGCTGGAAAGGGAAATGGTAAACCACTACAGCATCTTTGCAAAGAAAACCCCAAATGGGGTCAGAAAAATTTATACAGAACTGAAACAACTCAACCACCAACAACCTTCTCAAGTATAACATGTGGAACACTCTTCTAGGCAGTGGAGAGATCCAAAGTCTATATAATGCATGGTCCCTGCCCTCTAGATGCTCACAGTATATTACGTGGGTTATACACCAACATAGGTACATATTATATACAATATTATGTGTTTTAGAGAGTTAAGAAATGCGCTATGTTAGATGTGAGGGGGAAAGTTCCAATATGGCAAAAAGGAAATAAGAGAAGGCTTCATTAAATAGATGGCATTTGATGAATCAATCGATCAGCCTTTATTTGGCAGCTACTGACTACTATGAATTAAAAGACAAAAATGAAATAGATCCTTCTTTACAGAACCTACATTCTACTAGGTGAAATAGCATGTGTATGATTCATGTATGAAATAGCATGCATATATGAAATAGCATGTATGGTTCAAGGCGATTATCTCTCACAAAGGGAAAAAAACCTCACATAACCCCTGGAATTTAGACTGAACTTCTTTCTGCCTCAGTTTCCTCATCCGTACAATGGGGATAACAATAATACCAACACGGAGGATTGTTGTGAGGAAAAATGAGTTAATATTTATAAAATTATTCACAAACTTTAAAACACCATATAAATAAGAGCTATTATAATCCCTAACTCAATGCTGCAGCAGATAGACACCTGAACCTAGAACCGAGAAGATCCGAGTTCAAATCTAGATTCAGGCATTAAGTAACTGTGTGATGCTGGCCAAATTACTTAACCATTGTCTACCTCAGTTTCCTCATCAGTAAAATGGAGATAGTAATAGCACCCAATTCCCCAGAATTGTAGTGAGAATAAAATAAGATGATATTCATAGAGAGCTTTGCAAACTTTAAGCAACATAAAAATGCTAACTACAGTAGTAAATATAATTCTTTTCAGTTTAAAAAGAACTGATTAAATTAATTATTGTGAGCAAGCCACTTGTCTTCATGATTGATCTATGCCTAAACTTTGAGTTAATAGGGCTTTTTGTTTATATGCTTTTAACTAGAGTAAAATATGTTCCTATATCTGTTGTTCTTTTCCATTCATCTTTTCTCTTCTCTAGTATCTTTTGCTTTAATTTGGGGTGATCATCACTTGGGCAGAATGGCCTGGTGATTCCATTCATGATGTTCTTTGTGAGGTGAAAACCTCAGCTTAGGAGCACTCTATGGAGCGGGGTGGGGGGCAGGGGATGGTCCATAACTGAAAACACAAAATACTGTCTAAATCTATATAAAATTCAACACAGTTAGACCCTGCTCAGCTTAGTGGATAGTGTGTTACACTGGGTATATGAAATATGTGATTTTGAATCCTCCTTCATATACTTAACTCTGTATGGCTCAGAGCAAGTCATTTAACCTCTCCCTACCTGTTACCTCATCAATAAAATAAGGACAATTAGCAGCACCCATCTCATAGGTTTTTTTCTGAGAATCAAATAAGACGACACATATAAAGCACTATGAAAACAATAAAGTTATATGTAGACGTAAGTTATTATTACTTTATTTCACACATACACACACACACACACACACACACACACACAAACACACGCACACACACTTCACTTCCTCCCTTTACATTTCCCGTTCCCCACCCTACATATAGACACCCCACTGCTAGACAAAATATATCATTCACAAACTGGCCAAAAAGAGACTGACTCATCTCTCCAGTGCCCAGCATTGTTAATTTCCTTCAATCCATCCCCTTGTTATTTACAATGACCTCTACTAAGTTACAAATCAATCATAAACACTTCTGCTTGGCTCTCAGAATCCCTCATAATCTCTTCACTGGTCTCTCATTTCTCACTACTTATTTTGAAATAATAATAACAATGATAAATGTTCCAAAATGTTTTACATAAATTTTCTCATTTTAAACTCATAACAGCTCTGAGATGTATACTTTTATTACTCTTAGTTAACAGATGATGATATAATAATAATAATAATTAAGAATAGCTAGAATTTACATACACTACAAGTTTGCAAAGTTCTTTACATATTAGCTCATCTGATCCTTCAAACAATCTTGTAAGAAAGATAATATTATCCCCATAATCTGTCTCCCTGCCTCTGTTTTATTATACATAAATAGGAATGATAATAGCATCAGATTTCCAGTGTTATTATGAGAAGAAAATGAGATAATATTTGCAAAGTGTTCAGCAAGCTTTGAAGCACTATATAAGTCCTATCTGTTATTGGCTATTTTATGAAAGGCATCCTAGGTCATCACCCATTGTTTTGGCTCTTGTCTTGACACTGGACTCCAAAGGCTCTGAAGGAAAGAGTGAGGCTGATGACTTTTCACAGCTCTGCCGAACTTAAATTTAATTCATGCCAAAGTCAAGACATCGCCATCATGAGGTCATTGGTCCTCTCGAGAAAGAAGGATGAACAACAATTTTACAAATAAAGAAACTAATTTGGTAAGAAGTTAAGTGACTTGCCCAGGGTAATGTAGTCAGCACCTGAGGTAGGATTTGAACTCAGGTCTTTCTTTTTTTACCCACCTAATTGTATTTTTTTTCTAATTACATGTAAAGATCATTCTGAACATTAATTTTTAAAAGATTTTGAGTTCTAATTTCTTTTTTGTCTCTCCCTCCCTCCCCTCCTTCCTGCTCAAGATCACAAGCAATCTGATGTAGTCTATACAGGTACTGATATTAAACGCATTTTTGCATTAGTCATATTGTGAAAGAAGAATCAGAACAAAAGGGGAAAACCATAAGAAAGATAAAAACAACAACAAAAAAAGAGAAAATAGTATGTTTTGCTCTGCATTCAGACTCCATAGTTCTTTCTCTGGATGTGGATTGCATTTTCCATCAGGAGTCTTTTGGGATTGTCTTAGACCCTTGCATTGCCGAGAAAAGCTAAGTCCATCAAAGTTGGTGATTGTACAATGTTGCTGTTACTGTGTACAACATTCTCCTGCTTCTACTCACTTCACTCACATCAATTAATGTAAGTCTTTCCAGGTCTTTTGGAAATCATCCTGCTTGTCATTCCATTACATTCATATATCACAACTTGCTCAGCCATTCCCCAATCGATGGACATCCCCTCAATTTCCAATTCTTTGCCACCAAAAAAAAAGCTGCTATACATATTTTTGTACATGGGGGTCCTTCTCCATTTTTTGATGCCCTTTTTGGGATACAGACCTATCACTGGTATTGCTGGATCAAGGGGTAAAAAGAGTTTTATAGTCCCTTGGGCATAATTCTAAATTGCTCTCCAGAATGGTTGGATCAGTTAATAACTCCACCAACAATGAAGTGCTGTTCCAATTTTCCCACATCTTCTCCAACATTTGTCATTTTCCTTTTTTGTAATATCAGCCAATCTGATAGGTGTGAGGTGGTACCTCAGGAACTCAGGTCTTTCTGACTGCATATCTAACATTTTATCTATGATATCATACAGTTCCAAAAGATTATTGAGCTACAGTATAGCCAGCCTCTTTTCTGTGCAGTTTGAATGCGACTTTTATTTTAATCTCTACACCATTGCTAAGTTGTTTCAAACTTTCCCACAAATATATATCTTCTCCCATCTAGATTTCAATAGAAGTACCACATATCCAATTGCAGCTTTCCTTTATTCTTGTTTGAAATCCCCTATGGCTTATATTCAATATCATAATTAATTATGCCCTGTCTTCTAATGTTTTGTACCTTTTATGTATTATTATAGTCTACTGAAATTGACTAATCTTTTCAAGTTTTAAACTTGTTTTGCATCTCCAAAAAGTGGAAATTTATAAACCTCAACAAATCAAGGACCAGTCTAGCAAAGTAAGGACGGGCTTGCAACACCAGTGAGCTAATTACTGGGGAGGAATTCTTCAGTCATAACATCCCATGATTTATCTTGGTAGGTAGAATCCCAAATATTTTATATTGCCTATAGTTATTTTGAGTGGAATTTCTGTATCTGTTGCAGCTGGGCTTTGAAGGTAATATATAGAAATGCTGATGATTTTGTGGGTTTACTTCATATCCTGAAACTTTGCTAAAGTTGTCAATTGTTTTAAGTTGTTTTATTTTTCAGTTGATTTCCTTGGATTCTCTAAGTACACTATCATATCATCTGGGAAGAGTGATAGTGTTTTTTTTATTCCCTATCTAATTCCTTCAACTTCTTTTTCTTCTCTTGTTGCTAAAGCTAACATTGCTAGTATAAAATTGAATAATAGTTGTGATAATGGGCATCCTTGTTTCACCCCTAATGTTAATGGGAATGCCCCTACTTTATCCCCATTGTATATAATGCTTGCTGATAGTTTTAGATAGATAATGCTTATCATTTTGATTACCACTTGCTCCATTTTGCCCTCTCTTCTATCACCCCCACACCCTTCTCTTATTCCCTTCCCTTCTATTTTCCTGTACAGCAAGATAGATTTCTATACCCCATTGCCTGTATATCTTATTTCCCATTGCATGTAAAAACAATTTTTAACATTCATTTTTAAAACTTTGAGTTCCACATTTTCTTCATTTCTCCCTCCCCACCCACTTTCATTAAGAAAGCAAACAATTCAATATAGGTTATACATGTGTAGTCATGCAAAACACTTCCATAATAGTGATGTTGTGAAAGACTAACTATTTTTACCTCTATCCTGTCTTATCCTCCATTTATTCTCTTCTCTCCTTTGACCTGTCCCTCCAGAAAAGTGTTTGCTTTTGATTGCCCCTTCTCTCCAGCATTCCTGTAGGGCAAAATAGATTTCCATAACCAATTGAGTGTGTATTTTATTTTCTCTTTAAGACAAATCTGATGAGAGTAAGGGTCACTTATTCTCTCTCACCTCCCCTCTCTTTCTCTCCATTATAAAAGCTCTTTCATGCCTCTTTTTATGTTCTGCATTCTACCTCTCCTTTTCTCTTTCTCCCAATACATTCCTTTCAAGACTTAATATTATTTTTTAGGTTTCATCCCTTCATACTCACCTTGTGCCGTCTGTCTACATACATACACATGCACATATATGTATGTATGTATGTATATATATATATACATACACATATGTATACACACGCACATATACATGCAGACACATACATATATTCCTTCTAACTACCTTAATATTGAGAAAGGTCTCTTGAGTTACAAATATCATCTCTTCATGTAGGAATGTAAACAGTACCATTTTAATAAGTCCCTTTTGCCTTCTCTTTCCTGTTTAGCTTTTCATGAGTAGTTGATTGTTGATTTTATTCTTCTATCCTTTGACCTCTGGCATAGTTTCTGTTTATATTTGCTCTGAAGTTCAGGGTGCTAACTTTTTCCCCTGAACTAAGTGAATGATATATGTATGTTTAATTAAACTGAGATTGTTAACCCCTTAACGTGCTTTCCTTAGAAAAACAGATCAAAGAACCTGTTCTAGCAGCCCTCCTGTGTGCTGCCGTTATTGGTCATGCACCCCCACAACAGCTGCTAGAAGCATTGTTGTGACACTTGGTTACATTGGCTTTTTGTTTTTTTAATTTACTGTAATCAAAGTTATCCATTATGCTTTATGTAATGTTCTTCTTTGGTCTCTCTTCTTTTATCATATATTCTTCCCTTCTCTGTGGATCTGACAGGTAAACTGTTACTTGCTCTCCTAATTTGCTTATGCTATTACCTCTTATGTCAAAATCAATTACCCATTTGGAACTTATCTTGGTACAGGGAGTGAGATGTTGGTCTATGCCTAGTTTATACCATGATGTTTTCCAGTTTTCCCAGCCATTTTTGTCAATAGTGAGTTTTATCCCAGAAGCTAGAGTTTTGGGGTTTATCAAATAGCAGATTACTACAGTCATTTACTAATGTATCTTGTGAACCTAACATATTCTCTATTTCTCAGCCAGTACCAAATACTTTTGATGATTGCCACTTTATATAAAATATAATTTGAGTTCTGGTAGGGTCAGGCCACATGCCTTTGCATTTTTTTCCACTAATTCCCTAAAGCTCTTGACTTTTATTCATTCAGGTGAATTTTGTTACTATTTATATCTAGCTCTATAAGATAATTTTCTGATAGTTTGATTGGTATGACACTGAACAAGTAAATTAACTTTGATAGAATTGTCATTTTATTATATATATGAGCAAATGATATTTTTCAATTATTTAGACCTGACTTTACTTGTGTGAAAGTGTTTTGTAATTTAGATCAAATAGTTCCTGGGTTTGTCTTGAAGAACAGGCACAGGCTATCAGTCATCTCATTCCTGGTACCTTTGAAGCTTTGAAAAAAAAACTCATAAGAGATGTGAAACCTGTTGATATCAGCTTCAGAACTGTAGTTGGCTTCTGGGTCAAGAGAATAAACATTATTGACAACTAGGGCTTCTTATGGCAGGAACATTAAGGTGAAAGAGAGTCTTACCTCCTTTTGGCTCAAATTTGCTTTAGTCAGATCACTGATATAAACATATTGTTGTATAATATAAACTCTGATTCCATAACCAAACAAATAAAATGGAAAAAATATAAAATAAGTAGATTCATTTTTTGAAACAAGACAAATCCTTATCGCTGCCCTTTCTTACTCAAACTATAGTTAAAAAGTCATCTAAGACTAAATATCAAAGTTTAATATTTCATTTGGAAACTTCTAAAGTGACTACATATTTAGGAAATGTTAATTTATATATTTATGTATAAGGTAAAACAGTTGTTTTCCTTTCTTTTTGAAAATGATACACATCATTTAAAAAGAAAACAAAATATCTCCCGAGAATGTTTTTTAATAATTTATTTATTTTAAGTTTTCAACATTCACTTAAACAAGATTCTGAATTTCAAATTTTCTTACCATCTCTCTCATCCCCCCACCCCAGAACAGAATGCATTTTAAGGAAAACTCCATTTATTCTTATGCTCTCTAGTTTATTTAATAGAAATGGGTGCTGTATTTTGTCAAAAGCTTTTTTCTGCATATATTGAAATAATCAAGTGATTTCTGTTAATTTTGCTATGAACATAGTCAATTATGCTGATAGTTTTCCTAGTATGGAACCATTCCTGCATTCCTGGTATAAATCCCACTTGGTCATGATGTATCACCCTGGTGATAAATTCCTGTAATCTCTTTGTTAATATTCTATTTAAAATTTTTGCACCAATATGCATTGGAGAAACTGGTGTATAATTTTCTTTCTCTGTTTTGGCTCTTTCTGATTTAGGTATCAGCATCATTTTTGTATCACAAAAATAATTTTGTAGGAAACTTCTTTGTCACCCAAATACTTCATATAATATTGAAATTAGTTGTTCTTTAATGTTTGGTAGAATTCATTTTAAACCATCTGGCCCTGGAGATTTTCTGTTTGGGAATTCATTGATGGCTCATTCAATTTCTTTTTCCGAAATGGGGTTATTTAACTATTTTATTTCATCTGGGCAATTATTTTTTTAATATTCATCCATTTCATTTAGTTGTCAGATTTGTGATATACAGTTGGGAAAAAATAGCTCTTAATTATTGCTTTAATTTCCTCTTCATTGTTGGTGAATTCATCCTATTCATTTTTTATATTGGTAATTTGGTTTTCTTCTCTTTCTAAATCAAATTAACAAAACTTTAGCTAGTTTATTTTTTTTAAAATCTCTTAGTTATATTTAATATGCAGAGTATGCTTTCAATTTTATTAATCTCTACTTTGATATTCATATTTTCTAATTTGCTTTTTAATTGAGGACTTTAAATTTGTTCTTTTGTCTTGTCTTTTTTAGTTGTGTGACCAATTCATTGATATCCTCTTTCTCCATTTTATTTGTGTATGTATTTAGAGATATAAAATGTCCAATAAGAACTGCTTTGGCTGCATCCCATAAGTCTTGGTATGTTATCTTATTGTCATTCTCTGTGATGAAATTGTTGATTGTTTTTATGATTTGTTGTTTGACCCACTCATTCTTTAGGATTAGATTGTATAGTTTCCAATTAATTTTTAGTCCATTTTCCCATGGCCCTTTATACAAATAATTTTTATTGCATCATGTTCTGAAAAGAATGTATTTGTTATTTCTGCCTTTCTACATCGGATTATGAGGTTTTTATGCTCTAATACATGATCAGTTTTTGTGTAGGTGCCATGTACTGCTGAGGAAAGGTATATTCCTTTCTATCCCCATTCCATTTTCCCTAGAGGTCTATCATGTATCCCTTTTTGAAAATTCTATTCACCACCTTAACTTCTTTCTTTTCTGTTTACCTTCTTATACTTCTCTTGGATACTGTCTTTGAAGATTTTTTTTATGTATTAGTGATTTTATTTAATATTTCAGTTTTCAACATTGATTTCCATAAGATTTCAAGTTACAAATTTTGTCTCCATTTCTACCTTCCCCCCTGTTTCCAATATGGCATATATTCTGATTGCTTCATTCCCCAGTCAGCCCTCCCCTTTTTCACTCCATTCTCCCACTTCTCTTTCTCCTCACATTCTTCTATGGCAGGATAGACTGCCCTATTCCCTATATATCTTGTTTCCCAGCTGCATGCAATTTTTTTTAAATTTTTTAAGCATCTGCATTTAAAACGTTGAGTTCCAAATTCTCTCACCTCTTCCCTTACCACCCACCTTCCCTAGGAAGGCAAGCAATTCAACATAGATCACACATGTATCATTATGCGAAACACTGCCACAATGCTCATGTTGTGAAAGGCTAACTATATTTCCTTCCATCCTATTCTGTCTCCCTTTGTTCAATTTTCTCCCTTTACCCTGTCCCTTTTCAAATGTGTTTGCTTTTGATTACCTCCTCCGCCATCTGCTGTCTCTTCTATCATGCCCCCTTTTATATCCCCTTCCCCCTACTTTCCTGTGGGGTAAGACACCCAATTGAGTGTGTCTGTTATTCCATCCTCAAGTCAAATCCAATGAGAGCAAGATTCACTCATTCCCCCTCAACTTCCCTTCCAACAGAACTGCTTTTTCTTGCCATTTTTATGTGAGATAATTTACCCCATTCTATCTCTCCCTTTCTCCCTCTCTCAATATATTCCTCTCTCACCCCTTAAAATCATTTCATTTTTTGGATATCATCCCTTCATATTCAACTCATCCTGTGCCCTCTGACTATATTCCCTTCAACTCCCCTAATACTGAGAAAGGTCTCCTGAATTACACACATCATCTTTCCATATAGGAATGTAAACATAACAGTTCAACTTTAGTAAGACCCTTATGAATTCTTTTTCTTGTTTACCTTTTCATACTTCTCTTGATTCTTGTATTTGAAAGTCAAATTTTCTATTCAGCTCTGATCTTTTCATTGAGAAAGCTTGAAAATCCTCTATTTTATTGAAAATCTATACTTTGCCTTGGAGCATGATACTCAGTTTTGCTGGGTAGGTTATTCTTGGTTTTAATCCTAGCTCCTTTGACCTCCAGAATATCATATTCCAACCCCTTCAATGCCTTAATGTAGAAGGTGCTAGATCTTGTGTTTTTCAGATTGTGGTTCCACAATATTCAAATTGTTTCTTTCTGGCTGCTTTCAGTACTTTCTCCTTTACCTGGAAACTGTGGAATTTGGCGACAATATTCCTAGGAGTTTTCTTTTTGGGATCTTTTTTGAGAAGCAATCTATGGATTCTTTCAATTACTATTTTACCCTCTGGCTCTAGAATATCAGGGCAGTTTTCCTTGATAATTTCTTGAAAGATGATATCTAGGCTCTTTTTCTGATCATGGCTTTCAGGTAGTCCAATAATTTTTAAATTATCTGTCCTGGATCTATTTTCTAGGTCAGTGGTTTTTCCAATGAGATATTTTACATTGTCTTCCACTTTTTCATTCCTTTGGTTCTGTTTTATAATATCTTCATTTCTCATCAGGTCACTAGCTTCCACTTTCTCCAATCTCATTTTTAAATTAGTATTTTCTTCAGTGGTCTTTTGGACCTCCTTTTCCATTTGGCTAATTCTGCCTTTCAAGGCATTTTTCTCCTCATTGGCTTTTTGGAGGTCTTTTACCAGTTGAGTTAGTCTATTTTTTAAAGTGTTGTTTTCTTCAATATTTTTTTTAGTATTTTTTTGGGGGTCTCCTTTAGGAAGCCATTGACTTGTTTTTCACAGTTTTCTTGCATCATTCTCATTTCTCTTCCCAGTTTTTCCTCTACTTCTCTAAATTGCTTTTCCAAATCCTTTTTGAGCTTTTCCATGGCCTGAGACCAGTTCATGTTTTTCTTGGAGGATTTTGGTGTAGGTTCTTTGACTTTGTTGACTTCTTCAGGCTGTATGTTTTGGTCTTCTTTGTGACCAAAGAAAGGTTCCAAAGTCTGAGACTGAATCTGGCTGTGTTTTCGCTGCCTGGCCATGTTCCCAGCCAACTTACTTGACCCTTGAGTTTTCTGTCAGGGAATGACTGCTTGTAGAGCAAAGAGTACTTTGTTCCAAGCTTTAGGGGATGCATTGTTGATTTCAGAGCTATTTCTATACAGTCATCTCTGCCACACTAGCACTCCTCCTTCCTCAAGAACCACCAACCCTGACCTGATGCAAATCTTAAGCAGGCTCTGCACTCCTGCTCTGATCCACCACTTAATTCCTCCCACCACATGGGCCTGGGGCTGGAAGTAACTGCAGCTGTAGTTCTGTAGTTGCACCTCTCCTTGCTGCCCCTTGGGCAGTGGCCAAACCATGAACTCTGTCCCCCACAGCTTTTCCCACTAACCTTCTCTGTTGTCCTTGGTGTTTGTGGGCTAAGTGTGGTAATTGCCACAGTTCACTGATTCAAGGTGATTGGGCCTGTTCCACCAGGCTCCTTGTTTGGTTGGTCCTTCTGCCGCCCATGCTGAGCTCCACTCCCCTCTGCTCCATATGCAATAGACCTCATCCAACGACCATCCAGGCTGTCCTGGGCTGGATCCCTGCTTCCTTCTGCTATTTTGTGGGTTCTGCAGTTCTAGAATTTGTTCAGAGCCATTTTGTATAGGTTTGTGGAGGGATGTGGTGGGGATCTCACGCAAGTCCCTGCTTTCCAGCCGCCATCTTCGCTCCGCCTCCCTCCCAATCTCATTTATTAGGTAGTATTTTCTTCAGTTGCCTTTTGGACCTCCTTTTCCATTTGGCTAATTCTGCCTTCCAAGGCATTCTTCTCCTCATTGGCTTTTTGGAGCCCTTTTGACATTTGGGTTAGTCTATTCTTTAAGGTGTTATTTTCTTCAGTATTTTGGGGGGTCTCCTTTAGCAAATCATTGTCTTGTTTCCCTGGTTTTCTTGCATCACCCTCATTTCTCTACCCAATTTTTCCTCTACTTCTCTTACTTGCTTTTCCAAATCCTTTTTGAGCTCTTCCATGGCCTGAGCCCAATTCATATCTTTCTTGTAGGCTTTTGATATAGGCTCTTTGACTTTGTTGACTTTGTCTGGCTGTTTGATTTGATATTCTTTGTCACCAAAAAAGGAATCTAGAGTTTGAGTTTGAGTCTGAGTTCATTTTTACTGCCTGTTCATGTTCCCAGACAACTACTTGACCCTTGAGCTTTTTGTCAGTATGTGACTGCTTGTAGAGAGTGCTTTGTCCCAAGTTTTAGGGTCCAAGCACTGCTGTTTTCAGAGTTACTTCTACTCCACTGTTACCTCAGACTCTGTCACCACAGTGCTCCTCCTCCCTCAAGTACCACCAACCAGGGCCACAATTCATATCCAAGCACGGCACAGCAAGAGAATTTGCCTTTGCACCCACAAGGCACTCCTTGCCTTCCTGCTTTGATCTGCTGCTAGTTTCCTCCCCCCGTGTGAGCCAGGGACTCAGGAAACCACTGATTCTGGTGCTCTGGAGGCAGCCTCAGGAGATTGCTGCTGCTGCTACCACCACTCCTCCACCCCCAGAGCTGGCAGCCAGACTGCTCTGAATTGAATCCTGCAGTTTTCCTCTAACCTGCTCATTGGCGTTTGTGGGTTGAGAAGTCTGGTAACTGCCATATTTCACTGTTTCATGGCCCCAAAGCCTGTTCCAGCTGGCTGACTCAAGGTCTGGTCTGTCCCAGCACAGCCCAAGCGGGGCTGCCCTCTACTCTCAGCACCATGCAACAAACCCTTCCTGGTGACGCTCCAGGCTCTCCTGGACTGGAGATCTTTTTCCCTCTGCTATTTCATGGGTTGGGTTCCATAGCTCTAGAATTTGTTCAGAGCCATTTTTAGAGGTGTTTGGAGGGATTTGGCGGAGAGCTTAAGCAAGTCCCTGCTTTCCTACTGCCATCTTGGCTCTGCCCCTCCACCATAAACCTTTAATGGATCCCATATCACCTCATGATAAATACCAAGCTCCTTACCTTGAAATCTGGGTCACTCTATAGTCTGAAACCTATTTTTTTCCTAGTCCTATACCTTCATTACCTCTTGTTTAGTCCACCCAAATTAGTCTAATTTTTATCACCTGGAAACATATATGTTTCCATTTTGCCTGCCTTCTTTTAAGTGCTATCCTTTCTTCACATCCCAGCTTATTCCTCAGTACTCCAGGCTTCATTCTTTACTCAGGAATGTAGCATTTATTATCTCACTCATTTGTCTTATGCTAGCTTGTGTTAAGGTTTATATTGTAGGATGCTGTGTCTTGTTTATAGTGTATACTCCCCAATAGTACAAACATTTATAAATCTCTATGTCTATCTATCTTGAGTTAGAGATAGAGAGAGATATATACACACATAATTGTTTCCCCTCTATCTCACATCTAATCATATGGACCATAAGAGCTCAGCAGATATTTGTTGTTTATGATGATTATCATCATCATCATCAACATCATTATCATTTTAGCAATGACAAATTTAAACATTTTGCTCTTCATCTGGTAATTATTTTTCAATCCATCTGGATCATTTCAGAGTCCAAAACTCTCCATTTTGTTGCTACATTAACTCCCCACTTCAGTTGGTATAGATACCTTAACTGACTATTTTCTGAGATATTTCTGTTGTAATTTGGCGATCATAGGATTTGTAATTGGATCTTAAAATGTGATTGTAAAATAATAGGTTTTATTTTCTTTAAAGCTAAGTTCTAAGGCCCAGAATTAATAACTCAACTACTATCCATTAAATTAAGATTAAGTTTCTTTCTGGCATTTTTTGTCAGCATTTCCAAGAATTTTATTACTGAAGCATTTTCTCACAGGACTGGGTAATTGACGGTCCAAACTGCCACATTAAGGAAAGTTTTTCACATCTGGCACCAGGGGACCTCACGTTTCCAAGCTTGTATCATTTGTAACTTTCAAAAGCTTTCCATCAAGTCATGTAGCTTCAAGGAATTGCACAGATGCAGCTTGAAGAATGGGAAAAGGAGTGAAGAAGGAAAAGGAGAGGGGGAAGGGAGAGAGACAATTAGAAGGAATGCAAGCAGCAGAAAACAGCAAAATGGAAAAAAGCTTCAAAATAAAATATGTAGAATCTTGTGATACACATAGATATCAAATAGTTAACATTTTGGAATTCTCCTAAATTTCAAAAGGAAATCTCTGTCTCTGAGGTTGAGCTTGTTTAAAAATATAGAGTCAGATGAATAATAGTATTCCTTCTATTCTGTACATGCATATATTTGTAGATGAACCCCATGCTTTCCAGATGCAACAATTACCTGAAAAAAAGACCAACTGAATCAGTACAAAAGTATTCAATACAGAATTCCTTCACCTAGCATTCTCTTAGTCCATTTAAAACATTCAATTTGCAAAAAAAAAATTCCTATAATTTGGAAGAAATCTGCTTATTTCATTTGAAAAGATAATCCTCTTGGTTCAGTTATAACAATTATTTTTCCTCCTTGCTACTGGTCTAGGTTCTTTCATTTTTCTTTAAGAGCTAAAAAATCCCCAAGAATCACATTTTTATTCTCATTGTCCTTTGAAACATGAATTTTATGTCTGGAATCTTTCTTTCTTATAAGAATAAGGTCTAAATATATTTGAAACCATGTGAGAAATTAAATTACCTATAGTCATTTCCTTAAAGTATCATCTATATCAATGTTTAACAAAACAATTATAATAAAAATCAGTTGATGTATCAATAAATTTTAGGAAGCCATCTGAATTTTTTTGCCTGCTACTCTTCTTATTCATCACACCAATCACTTTTGATCCCATTCAACAAACATTAAACATGCAGCCATGCTTCATTTTAGTCCCTCATCCCCAGTTTTCTCAACCATAACCTCAACAATTTCCTGCTATGACAAGGAAACAAAAAAAAAACTTAAATGAGAATAGGAGTAGGGGAAGAAACTGACATGTCTTTAAAAAATTACATATACACATGCATCTATATGTATATGTATACATATATAAATACTAAAAATCTGTGTTATATTTAAGAGTTTCTTTGATATAATATTTATATATTCATTCAACTACATCTCTCTCTATATATGGGAGATATATATATATATATACATATATATAGATAGATAGATAGATATAGATATATATTTACATGTGTGTATGGAATAATAAAAAAGTCAGTAAAGTTTTAAATTTTAATAACTTTAGAACAATAAACTATGAAATACCGAGGAGAGTATATGTTATGAAATTACTGAAAAAATCCCAACATTTGAGAAGTCAATTCTTTAAACATTTTAAAATATTGGCATTACTATTGTTTCAACATAGCCAGTATCTTGTGTTATATATCAGTCTAGTCAATTTTCAGGCTTTGTAAAAAGGTTTCATGAACTGCTGGTGATCAAATGACAGAAAGGATTGTATTTGTAATTCTAAGCCAAAGATCTTCAAAAGAACAAGATACATGCTCAATACTTTTGATGTGATACTAAATAAAAATTATATTGGAACTAATTCTGTTAACTAAGGTCACCAAGCAAGGGGACCTCCTCTACCAATCTACCTGATAGAATGTCACCTACAAACTTCATACATAATGAAAACTGTCCTAATTAAAATTATTTTTTTCTGCAAAATTCACAAAGGCAAATAAACATAAAAATTTCAATAACTAAACTTTCAAATTATGTTTTGCGTAGGTTGGTATCATGTTTCTGAAGTTATTTTAGTGTAAATTTCACTAAGTCTTTGGGGACACTGAATATTTTTATCCAATTTGAATATATTTACTGTTTTAATAATTACCAGTATAACATCAGTACTATTTTCCACCATGCCTTCCATGAACTACTTTTGGAATAGAGCCATTATTTATATCTTGTTTTGTATAGGAATTACCTAAAATTGTGAGTTCCAAATACCTTGAACTTTTGTGACATAACCTGTTAAAAGGTTTTTAGCTAGCTGCATACTTATAAATAAAATGGTCATTTAAACAATAATAACTTGCATTTCTATAGTGACTTTGACTTTTAAAAGACTTTATATCTGCTATTTTATTTCACCTACTTGGTAGAAAAGTCTTATATAGGAATATGAAAATTTTATGTTTGGCAAATATTACCGTTATATTTTAAAACCTTTCATATCATTCCACATGCTTTTTTTAATTTAACAATACAAAGTTTACAAAAAGGAAACATGTTTAAATAGTCTAACTGTCTTAGAATGTCATATACACTTATTCCATTTAGACTTTATGAAAGTTATGAAAACTTATGGAAAGAAGTCCTAGTTTTAATATAACCTTCCCAGACTCATGTTATACTATAGCTCTTGATCTAATCTCTGTCTTAGCCAAGTAAGTTCACTTACTTTGACCTGAATATATCCCACAATTTGCAGCCCCCTGTCCCTAGCTTCTGTATCATCTCATGTATTAAGAATGGCCAAACCCTCATGCCCATCTGCTGAAATCCTATACCTACTTTAAGAAATGCCTCCATTAAACTTGCAGTAGTAAGTTCTTCATGTATATCATGAATCACTTATTATAGCCCCAAATAAAAATTATTTTCCAATTTGTATTGTAGTTATATCTGTGTTTTATTCTTATTATTGTATAAACAACTTGAGATAATGGACCACATCTTATTTGTCTATTGCCCTGTAGAATAAATGCAATCAAAGATCTTCCCCCTCCATTCACTAAGCCTCAGGTGGGCCTAGATGGGAAAGCCTGATTATATCTTTGTTTGTAAGTAGGCCTACCCCTACTTACTAGGTGGTAAGCCAATGTGGGCATGAAGCCCTCAGGGCACTAAGGGGAGTTGCTAAGACCAAAGCCAATGGTATGTGCACTGAGTTCTAGTCAATCATGAATTCAGCCAATCAGAGACCTGAGTTCTACTCAATCAGATGTGGGTTAGGACTGTATAAAAAGAGAGCCTAGAACTGGGATCAGCAGAACTGGGAGCAGTGTAACTGGGAGTGGCAGGATTCAGAAGCAGACATCAAGAAGACATTGAGGCAGCAGACATTGAGGGACAGTCAGCATCGAGTGAGACTGCAGAGTGGAGATTGCAGAATAAGGGAGAGTTGCAGAGATCAAGGAATTCAGAGTCAACAGAGCTAAAGGAGAAAGTGCTGAGCAGAGTTAAGATTCAAGAGTGATTGTTTTCAGGAAGGCCCTGGGGGAATGTTACAGTATGGCTTGACTCCTTGCTATAATACTGTGTTATAATTTCCTTGTTGCTACATTGAGGTGTGCTTACTAGTTATGGAATATAATTACTACTATATGGAATTAGAATTATTGGTCCTGGGATTGGATTCTCTTGTGTCTAAATAAATGTTTTACTTCCTCTGCCTTCCATCTAAAGAATTTCTTGTACTTCATGTTCATGGTCATCCTTGAGGCCATGAATCTTGCCTTACTGCTATATACCCCTAATATCTATCATGGTTATAAATACTTATTTTGATGCATTATAGATAATCCACTCCCCTCCCCTCCCTTTATCACTTATATAATTATCAACCATTCTCAAATGGGTGCCATTTCTATGTAGCACTTTTCCACATCTTCCCTCACAGGGGATACAGACAATATGTTGGCTTTCTTGTATATAAATGCAATGTCTTTTATAAGAAAGGCTATTGTGTTTATAATAAGTGTAAATTGAATTTGAATGCTCTCCCATTTACCACTTGTGGATTTTAGGCAAGTCACCTAATCACTCTGGGTTGCAGGTGTTTTGTTTTGTTTTAATCTATAAATTGCATGTGTTGGATTAAATGGTCTGAAAATGGCTACTATTTTTAGATCTATGATCTTAACTAGTATTTCCCTTAACTGTGTGAGAACCTTTTAAAGAGGCGTATAGCTTCATCAAGCCAAATACTTTCTCATAATCAACTAACAAAGAACATAGTGGCAATTTATTTTATCTCAGCTTTTTTCACTCAAATGTGAAATGATATGGTACACTGTTGAATAAAACTTTTGAAATGTTGTTACCATCTGATTTACCCCCTCACAAAGGATACCTTTGATCTTTGTGCATGTGACTTTCATAAGTATTTTACATATATTGAGAAATAGACACAGAGGTAGAAATTGATGTATTATTGAAGTATTCTTAGTAACCTTTGGGATTCTTATAAATATTCTTCCATTAAAGATCCATAGAGTATTCTCCCAAATAATGGGAGGACACCCTTTGCCTCTACTACAATTTTTAGGGTTCCAATGTAATAATCTATGTGTCCATTGTTTTGTATTCATACTATGTAACTGGTCTACCTGTTTGCCAATTACATATCTTCGATGTCTTTTATGCCCCTTCCTCTGTGAAAGTCATTGTTGAAAATATGTTAGAGGGGGAGCAGAGCCAAGATGGCAGCTAGAAAGCAGGGACTTGCCTAAAGCTCTCCCCCCAAATCCCTCCAAACAACAATAAAAATGGCTCTGAACAAATTCTGGAACTTCAGAACCCACGAAATAGCAGAGGGAAGCAGGGCTCTAGCCCAGAAAAACCTGGATGGTTGCTGGGTAAGATCTGTCACACGGAGCTGGGAGCAGAGTGGAGAAGAGCTCAACATGGGCTGGGCTTGGACCAACCAGACTGGGAGCTGGGCAGAACAGGCCCTAGCACCCTGAATCAATGAGCTACAGCAGTTACCAGACTTCTAACCCACAAATGCCAAAGACAAGAGAGAAGGTTAATGGGAAGAAAAAAAAGACTTCTGAGACACAGTGAAAGGAGTTTGCTGATGGCCACCACCCCAGGGGCAGCAGAGGTGATGCAGCTCTAAGCCTACTTCCAGAGCTACAGCTACAGCTGCTTCTGGCCCCAGGCCCACCTGGTGGGAGGAATTAAGCTGTGGATCAGAGTAGGAGTGCAGAGCCTGCTTGGATCTGAGTTGTGGTCTGGGTTGGTGGTTCCTGGGGGAAGAGGAGGGCTGGAGTGGCAGAGCTTGCTGTGTAGAAAGAGCTCTGAAAACAGCAGCACAGTGCATTAAGCTTGGGACAAAGTATCCTCTACTCTACAAGCAGCCATACCCTGACAAAAAACTCAAGGGTCAAGTAGTTGGCTGGGAACTTGAACAGGTAGTGCAAACAGTCTCAGACTCAGCTCAGACTTTGTAATCTTTCTTTGGTGGCAAAGAAGACCAAAACATACAGCCAGAAAAAGTCAACAAAGACAAAGAGCCTACAACGAAAGCCTCCATGAAAAACATGAATTGGGCTCAGGCCATGGAAGAGCTCAGAAAGGATTTGGAAAAGCAAATAAGATTAGTAGAGGAAAAATTGGGAAGAGAAATGAGAGTGATGTGAGAAAACCATGAAAAACAAGTTAATCACTTGCTAAAGGAAACAAAAAATACTGAAGAAAATAACACCTTAAAAAATAGACTAACCCAAATGTCAAAAGAGCTCCAAAAAGCCAACGAGGAGAAGAATGCTGTGAAAGGCAGAATTAGCAAAATGGAAAAGGAGGTCCAAAAAACCACTGAAGAAAATACCACCTTAAAAATTAGATTGGAGCAAGTGGAAGCTAGTGACTTGATGAGAAATCAAGATATTATGAAACAGAACCAAAGGAATGAAAAAATGGAAGACAAGGTGAAATAACTCATTGGAAAAACCACTGACCTGGAAAATAGATCCAGGAGAGATAATTTAAAAATTATTGGACTACGTGAAAGTCATGATCAAAAAAACAGCCTAGATATCATCTTTCAAGAAATTATCAAGGAAAACTGCCCTGATATTCTAGAGCCAGAGGGTAACATAGAAAATGAAAGAATCCACCAATCACCTCCTGAAAAAGATCCCAAAAAGTAAACTCCTAGGAATATTGTCACCAAATTCCAGAGCTCCCAGATCAAAGAGAAAATACTGCAAGCAACCAAAAAGAAACAATTTGAATATTGTGGAAACATAATGAGGATAATACAAGATCTAGCAGCTTCTACATTAAGGGATCTAAGGGCTTGGAATATGATATTTTGGAGGTCAATGAGCTAGGATTAAAACCAAGAATCACCTACCCAGTAAAAGTGAGTATAGTGCTTGAAGGCAAAATATGGATTTTCAATAAAATAGAGGACTTTCAAGCTTTCTACATGAAAAGACCGCAGCTGAATAGAAAATTTGACTTTCAAACACAAGCATCAGGAGAAGCATCAAAATGTAAACAAGAAAGAGAAATCATAAGGGATTTACTAAGGTTGAGCTGTTATGTTTACATTCCTACTTGGAAAGATGATATGTATAATTCATGAGACCTCAGTATTAGGGTAGCCGAAGGGAATAAACACACACACACACACACACACACACACATATATATATATATAGACAAAGGACACAAGGTGAGTTGAATATGAAGAGATGATATCTAAAAAAATAAAATCAAATTAAGGAATGACACAGGAATATATTGAGAGAGGGAGAAGGGAAGATATAGAATGGGGGAAATTATCTCACATAAAAGTGGCAAGAAAAAGTGGTTTTTTGGAAGGGAAGAGGAGGCAGGTGAGGGGGAATGAGTGAATTTTTATCTCATCGGATTTGACTTGAAGAGGGAATAACATACACACTCAATCGGGTATCTTACCCCCATAGGAAAGAAGGAGGAAGGAGATAAAAAAGGGGAGATGATAGAAGGGAGGACAGATAGGGAGAGGAGGTAGTCAAAAACAAATGCTTTCAAAAAGGGACAAGGTCAAGGGAGAAAATTAAATAAAGGGGGACAGGATAGGAGGGAGCAAAATATAGTCTTTCACGATATGCATACTGTGGAAGGGTTTTGCATAATGATACACATGTGGCCTATGTTGAATTGCTTGCCTTCTTAGGGAGGGTGGGTGGGGAGGGAAGAGGTGAGAGAATTTGGAACTCAAAGTTTTAAAAGCAAATTTTCAAAAAAAGTTGTTTTTATATGCAACTGGCAAATAAGATATACAGACAATGGGGCATAGAAATCTATCTTGCCCTACAAGAAAGTAAGGGAAAAGGGGATGGGAGGAGTGGGATGACAGAAGGGAGGGCTGACTGTGAAATGCGCCAATCAGAACATATGCCATATTGGAGTGGGGGGTGATAGTAGAAATGGGAAGAAAATTTGTAATCCAAATCTAGTGGAAATCAATGCTGAAAACTGAAAATATTAAATAAAAGTATTTACAAAAGGAAATATATTTGAATCTGCTGCCCTCCATTCTTTTCATTTTCCTTTGAGTCATATACCATTTTGTTTCTTCCACGATGATGATATCCCAAGGTTTGCAGATGTATGCTATATAGAAATACCATTGCTAGAATATTGATGTAAAAGAGAAAGATTTTTACACTAACGTGTAGTTTGGGATCTTTGAGATAACTTTCCAATTTACCAAATCAATCAAATCTTATTTTCTGTTTCTACTTAACTTCTACACTAATTGTTCATGCTGTTTGCAGGTCCATTATATATATTTTGATAGACCAACCCATGGTTTATCTATCCATATACATATTATAGTATAGGCATTATCTCTTTTTCTTTCTCCACTGAGGATGCTCAAGTTGTCTTTTAAAATAATTATCAATTTCAGTGAAGAAAATGTAAAGTCTTCTGAGGCTTGATTCAATCAATGCCATTCCATATACAAAAAAAAAGAATATGTAGAATTCTGTGATTGTACTTAACATATTACCACCACCATAATACAGAGAAATGCTTTAGGTAAACTCTCTTCCTGTTTTGTGTATTACTTGAAATGTTATCCCTGTAATTATATTTGCCATAAAACATATTATTTTAATATTTCTATGAAAAATACCTTTTGGAGGAGAGCTTTCATATCTAATTTTTATTCTGTAAAATCAAATGTTTGGCATTTGTTTGAGCAACAATTAACAATAGCAATTAACACATTTTCTATATAATTCTGTCAGGTATTTAACAATAATGAGATGATTTGCTGTAGAAAACAGCCTGTGAGCAATTGTTTTGTTCCTCTCATGTTTTCATAAAACACAATCTTAATGAATATATAGGCATTTCTCATAAAACCATTACTTAAGAGATGAAGAAATAGACAGATAAACATATATCTGGTTCTTTCTTCTCTGCTACTTTTTAGTATACCATCATGACTTTTTTTTCCAGTTGTAGAATTTTCTAACAAAATTACAAACTCCTCAGAAAGTATTTTAGGGCTTCTATACTCTTGTCTTCACCTTATTTCATATACTCTACACTTTAAACAAAGAAGACTGATAGCTATTCCCTGAACTTAACATACTATTTTTGTCCTGTTTACCTTTTCACAGGTTATACCACAAATCTGCAATGTACTTCATAGCTTCCTCTTAGAATTTGGAGCTTTCTTCATCTGAGATCATCTCAAGTGACAACTCCTACATCAAATTTGGCTTATCCTCTCAAATGTCAATACATTCTTCCTCTTGAAATTCTTTCATATTTACTTATGTTTGTTTATGTATGTGTGAATATATATGTATATATGTATACATATATGAATAACACACATGTATGACAGTTACATGATTGCATATGATCTGCATTCAATTGCAGACTTAGACACAAGCTGGATAAATCACAAAGCTGAGCAAATCACTTAAATATTCTGCATCATTTTCTTTATCTATAATATGAGGAAGATAATAACAGCACCTGCCTCAGAGATATTATGAGAAGATAATGAGATAACATATATAAAGAGCATTGGGAGTCTTAAAGAAGCACTATACAAATTTTACCTATTATTATTAATGTCGGTGTTGTTATTATCGCTTGAAGACAACGACTGTTTCCAATTTTGTCTTTATTTCCTTAGAACCCAGCACAATGCATTTAATTTAGTCCTCATCTTGAGATGTTTCCAAAATTAAAATCTGGGTGTTTTGTTTTAATCCTTGCTTAGACCTTTTTCAATAAAAAAATTGGTCATATTAAGTTTAATTTTCCCAACTTAATTTTTTACTTGCCAGTAACACTCATCAGCACAGTAAATTTTACATTGAGGACTTGGAGTCTAAAAGATAATTCAATGGCTTATGTAGCACTTGCTCCTGGTTCATTCTTTCAAACTCCCCTATCCCCTTGCACTGGCAGTCCACAAACTTGGATATCTGCTACTGCATGTAATCAGGACTCTAGGGTTAACCCTGAGAGTGGGAAGGGAGTTTCCATAGTAGTTCTGTAGTTTGTGATCATTCTGTTACTGTGCTTACCCCCACCATGATTGTAGATTGATATTAATTATTCTGATTTAATTGGCTTTCAGTAAGGGATATTTACAAAGGCAGTATCATAAGAACAATTGATACAAATCAACCCCCAAAAATCAGTTACATACTCTCTCACAATTACATAGAGAATCCAGGGGAATCTGGGCTCAGGTTTAGAGCACATATGGCAAAACAAACCAAATACTGAAAGATCCAAGCTTTTCGAACAAAAACTCATTATCTGGCAAGAACTGCTAGGAAACTGGAAAACAGTATAACAGAAATCAAGTATAGACCAACACCTCATATCATATATCCAGATAAGGTAAAAATGGTACATGATTTACACATAAAGGGTGATATGAAAAGCAAATCAGGAAAACATGGAATAGTTTATTTATCAGATTTATGGATAAGGGAAGAATTTAGGACCAAATTAAATGCAGAGAGTATTACAAAACATAAAATTGGTAATTTTGATTTTATAAAATTAAAAAGGTTTTGCACAAACAAAAACAATACCAAAACTAAAAGGAAAGCAGAAAAGTGGATGCAGTGGGGGTGAGGGTTGGGCAGAGCCAAGATGTCGATGTGAAATCAGCATCTTACCTGAGCTTTCCCACAAGTTCTGTCAGATACCTCTACAAAGTGAATCTGAGCATATTTGAGAGAGTTAGAAGCCACTAGTAGACTGAGTGGGGCAAATTTCCAAGCCAGGAGAGTCCACAAGGTCCAGAGGACAGAGCTGTAGGCTGCAAGAGTGACTGGCATGCAGAACTGCACCAAACCATGCCAAAGGGAGAACAGCTGCGGAAACCAGCCAGCCATCCAGGCTGGGAGAAAACTGGATGCACGAAACTGGTGGAGAGCCCCAGGCCTCCCAGCATAGGATGGGAGTCTGTGGAAGTGATGGGAGACTACAGTGCCATGCCTGCAGTCATAAGGCATCTATTCCTGAGGGTTGCAGCCCAAAGGTTTAAAACTCGCCTTCTTGAACTTTTGAGAGTCATAATGGCCATGTCAATGACTTTCATCCCTCCCTCCAGAACCCAGAGAATACCTTGGGAAAAACCCTGGAATAGAGGAGCGAAAAGGGGGCTTTGGTAGCCCAGCAGCGGGAGTTCCCGTGTCCCAGGAGGGTGGAGCCAGCAAGGATCAACACCAGGAACCCAGATGCAGCTTTGCATAGCAAGGGGAAGTGGCAGACACCAGCACAGACAACAACTGAGACCACCTGTGAAGCAGAGCAGCCCATGAGAAGAGGAGACTTTCTGCAGCCAGACCACCCCTCCCCCACACCTCAGGATTTCTAGGGCCATAATACACAAGGCCAGGAACTAGTCTCACAGTTCCCAAAAGAAGAAACCTGGGACAGAGCTCCCTGAGCTGCAAAAGCAGAAATCCACTTTAAAGCCAGGAAAAAGCTAACCAACATGAAGAAGAATATGAAAAAAAATACTGAGAACCACTGATTCTTTTTATGGAAACAGGGAGGATCAAAATGCCAATTCAGAAGAGGACACCATTGACACTATACCCACATCTGATACATCAAAGGGGAATGAGAACTGCTCTCAAGCCCAAAAAGCATTCCTGGAAGAGCTAAAGGAGGATTTCAAAAAACAAATTAGGGAGGTAAAATAAAAAATGGAAAAAAAACATCACTGATGAGAACAATTTTTTTTAAAAAGTAAAATTGGCAAAATGGCTAAGGAGATTCAGAATCTAATTAGAGAAAATGACACCCTGAAAGGTAAAATCAACCAACTGGAAAAGGAGACTCAAAAACAAAATGAAGGCAGCAATTCATTAAAAATTAGAATTGTGCAAGTGGAAGCTAATGACTCTATGAGGCATTAAGAAGTAGTCAAACAAAACATAAAGAATGAAAAAAAGAGTAAAATGTGAAATATCTGATTTGAAAAACAACTGACCAGGAAAATAGTCCCAGGAGAGACAATTTAAGAATTGTTGGTCTACCGGGAAACCACAATGAAAAAAAGAGCCTGGACAGTATCTGCCAAGAAATCCTCAAGGAAAATGGTCCTGAGGTCCTAGAACCAGAGGGGAAAATGGTCATTGAAAGAATCCACTGATGACCCCCTGAAAGAGATTCCAAATTGAAAACTCCAAGAAATATTACACCCAAATTCCAGAACTACCAGGTCAAGGACAAAATACTGCAAGCAGTCAAAAAGAAACAATTCAAATATCGTGGAACTACAGTCAAGATCGTACAGGATCTTTCAGCTTCTACATTAAATGACAGGAGAAAGTGAAATATTCAAAAGGCAAAGGAGCTTGGACTACAACCAAGAATCAACTACCCAGCAAAATTGAGCATAATTCAGACAAGGAGATGGACATTCAATGAAATAAGGGAATTCCAGACTTTCCTGTTGAAGAGGCCAGAGTTCAATGAAAAATTATCTTTTTATACAAAACTCAAGAGAGACATGCAAAGGTAAACGGGGAGGGGGGAACACCCACAAACTGTGTTAATGAATAAGGGTAAATTATTTACATCATTATATAGGATTATAATGTTTTATATGTGTTAGATAGATAGATAGGCAGATGTCAGTCTTGAGAAAGTACAGTTATTATGACAATTGAAAGGGATACACATAGACTGTTGGAGTCAGTATTAAATAACTCATATAATGATAAAAGACATAATTAAGAGATGTAAAGGGAGAGTTCTGGAAAAAGAGGTAAGCAGGGAGTAGAAAAGGGTAAATTGCATCACATGAAAAGGCATAAAAACATATTATAGTAGAGGGTTAGAAGGGAAGGAAAATGGTAGTATATGAGTTTACTCTCCTAGGATTTGGTTCAAGAAGAGAATAAGATACTATGATAAATATAGAACTCAAACTTGTCCTACATGCAGTAGGAGGGGAAAGGGGAAAGAAAAGAGCAAGTGGTCAGAAGGGAGGGAAGGAGCAGCAAGGGGAAAAGTGTAGGATAAGGGAGGGGAATCAAGAGGGAGAGTAAACTGAGGAAGGTGGTGGTCAAAAGCAAAACCCTTTTGAGGAGTGGAAGGGAGAGGGGAGAAATGAAAGCATAAATGGGGGAGAACAGGATGGAGAAAAAGACACAGATAGTAATCATAACTGTTCATGTGAATGGGATGAACTCTCCCATAAAACAGAGGCAGATATCAGAATGGATTAAAAACCATATGCTGTTTACAAGAAACACATTTGAAAAGGGGGGATACACACAGGGTAAAAGTAAAAGGATAGAGTAGAATATATTGTGCCTCAGTTACAGTAAAAAAAGCAGGGGTAGCAATCTTGATCTCAGACAAAGCAAAAGGAAAGATGGATCTAATTAAAAGAGATAAGGAAGGACACTATAAATCTGCTAAAAGGCATCATAAACAATAAAGCTATATCATTATTTAACATATATGCAAGAAATGGTACAGCATACAAATTCTTAGAGAAGTTAAGAGAGTTAGAGGAAGAAATAGACAGCAAAACCACACTAGTGTGGAACCTCAACCTTCCCTTCTCCAAACTTGATAAATCTCACTGCAAAATAAACAAGAACAAAGTTAAGGAAGTGAATGGAATTTTAGAAGAGACAAATATGATTGAACTCCAGAGAAAACTGAATGGAGATAAAAAGGAATATACTTTTTCTCATTGGAAATGTCACATACTCAAAAACTGACCATGTACTAGGGAATAAAAACCTCTCAATCCAGTGCGGAAATACTCAATGCATCTTTTTCAGATCATGATGGAATTAAACTTATTTGTAGTAAAGGACCACAGAAAGATAAACGTAAAATTAATCAGAAACTAAATAATCTAATCCTAAAGAATAAGTGGGTCAAAGGACAAATCATAGGAACAATTAATAACTTCATTCAAGAGAATGATGATAATGAGACAACATATCAAAACTTACAGGATGCAGCAAAAGCAGTTACTAAGGGAAGATTTATATCTCTAAGTGCTTACATGAATAAAATAGTTAAAAAGGAGATCAATGAAATGGCATGCAACTGAAAAATCTAGGAGAAAAACAAATTGATATTCCCCAATTAGATACCAAATCAGAAATACTTAAAATCAAAGGAGAGATTAATAAAATTGAAATCAAGAAAACTATTGACCTAATAAATAAAACTAAGAGCTGGTTTTATGAAAAAACCAATACAATTGATACGCACATGGTCAATTCGATTTAAAAAAAAAAAGAAAACCAAATTACCAGCATCAAAAATGAAAAGGGTGAATTCACCTCCAATGAAGAGAAAGTTAAAACAATAATTAGGAATTATTTTGCCCTATTGTATGCCCATAAATTTTATAACCTTAGGGAAATGGATGAATATTTACAAAAATACAAGTGGCCCAGGTTAATAGAAGAAGAAGCAAATTACCTAAATAACCCCATCTCAGAAAAAAGAAATTGGGCAAGCCATCCATGAACTCCCTAGGAAAAAATCTCCAGGGCCAGATGGTTTTATATGTGAATTTTATCAAACATTCAAAGAATAATTAATTCCCATACTTCATACTCTATTTGGGAAAATAGGTGAAAAAGGAGTCTTGCCAAATTTTTTTTTTTTTGTGACACAAATATGGTAATACCTAAACCAGGAAGAGTCAAAACAGAGAAAAAATTTCAGATAGAATACTAGCAAAAAGACTGCAGCAACTCATCAGGACAATAATGCACGACAACCATGAATACAAAGATGGTTCAATATTAGGAAAACTATCAGCATAATTGATGATATCAATAACAAATCCAGGAGAAATCATAAGATTATCTCTATAGATGCAGAAAAAGCTTTTGACAAAATAAAACACCCATTCCCACCAAAAACACTAGAAAGCATAGGAGTAAATGAGTCGTCCATAAAATTATAAATTTGCTTCTACCTAAAACCATCAGCAAGCACTTTATGTAATGGGTATAAGATAGATGCATTCTCTATAAGATCTGGGGTGAAACAAGGATGCGCATTATCACCCCTATTATTCAATTTGGTACTAGAAATGTTAGCTTTCACATTAAGAGAAGAAAAAGAAATTGGAAGAATTAGATTAGGCAAAGAAGAAGCTAAATTATCAGGTTTCTGCAGATGATATGATGATTTACTTAGAGAATCCTAGAGAATCAAGTAAAAAATTACTTGAAATAATAAAAAAAAAACTTTTAGTAAACTTGCAGGATAAAAAATATACCCACATTAATCTTCAGCATTCCTATATATTGCTAAGAAAGCCCAACAGCAAGAGATAGAAAGAGCAATTCCATTTAAAGTTACTGTAGAAACTATAAAATATTTGGGAGTCTACCTGCCAAGGCAAACCCAGGGCCTATATGAAGACAATTACAATACACTTCTCACACAAATAAAATCAGATCTAAATAAATGGAAAAACATCAGTTGTTCATGGTTAGGCCAAGCTAATACAATAAAAATGACAATTTTACCTAAATTAATTCACTTATTGAGTGCCATTACCAATTGTACTACCAAAAATATTTTACAGAGCTGGATAGAATAATAACAAAATTCATCTGGAAGATCAAAAGGTCCAGAATATAAAGGGAATTAATGAAAAGAAATGCTAGGGAAGGTGGCCTAGCCATACCAGATATCAAATTGTAATATAAAGCAACAGTCCTCAAAAGTACCTGGTACTGGATAAGAAACAGAGTGGTAGATCATTGGATTAGGTTAGGTACGCAAGATGCAGAAGTCAATGACTATAGCAATCTACTCTTTGATAAACCAAAAGAATTCAACTTCTCGGCTAAGAATTCACTATTACACAAAAACTGCTGGGAAAATTGGAAAATGGTATGGTAGAAACTAGATATAGACCAATACCTTACACCATATACCAAAATAAATTAACAATGCATTCATGATTTAGAAATAAAGGCTGATACTATAAAAAATTTGGGAGAGCAAGGAATAGTTTAACTGCCAGATTTGTGGAGAAGTGAAGATCATGACCCAACAAAAGATAGAGAGCATTACAAATGTAAAATAGATAATTTTGATTACATGAAACTGAAATGTTTTTGCATATACAAAGCCAAGGCAACAAAGATTAGGAGGGAAGAGGAAAATTGGGAGAAAATCTTTACAACCAGTGTCTCTGATAAAGGCCTCATCTCTACAATATACAGGGAATTGAGCTAAATGTATAGGAATAAAAGCCACTCCCCAGTTTTGAAATGGTCAAAGGATATGAACAGGAGGTTTTCAGAGAAAGAAATTAAATATATCTATAGGCATATGAAAAAATTCTCTAAATCACTATTGATTAGAGAAATGTAAATCAGAACAACTCTTAGGTGCCACATCTCTCCTGTTAGATTGGCTAACATGACAAAACAGGAAAACAATAAATTCCAGAGAGGATGCAGGAAATTTGGAACATTAATACATTGTTGGTGGAGTTATGAACAGATCCAGCCATTTTGGAGAGCAATTTGGAACTATGCCCAAAGGGCTATATAAATGTGCATAAGCTTTGACCCACCAATACCACTCCTAGGGCTATATCCCAAAGAGATCACACAAAGGGGAAAGGGGCCCATATGTACAAAAAAATTTATAGCAGCTCTTTTAGTGGTAGCAAAGAATTGGAAATCAAGGGGATGCCTATCAATTGGGGAATGACTGAACAGGTTGTGGTATATGGATGTAATGGAATGCTATTATGCTATAAGAAATGAGGAAGATACGGACTTCATAACAACCTGAAAAGATCTACACGATATGATGCTGAGTGTGAGGAGCAGAACCAGGAGAAGATTGAACACAACCACAGACATATTGATTCTGTGATGACTAACTTTGATAGACTTGGCTCTTCTCAGCAATACAAGGCTGAAAGACAACTCCAAAGGACTCATGATGAAAAAAGCTATCTACATCCAGAGAAAGAACTGCAGAGTCTTAATGCAAATTGAGGCAAACTATTCATTCTTTTATTCTCTTCTTTTTTGTTTTGTTTCTTCTCTTTCATGATGCATTCCATTGGTCATAATTTTTCTTTACAATTTGACTATTGTGTAAATAAGCTTAATGTGAAGGTTTATATAGAATCTATGTCAGACTACATGCTGTCTTTGGGGGAAGGGGAGGGGAGGGAAGGGAAGGAAATTTGAAACTCAAGAACATGTGGAACACGGTTGTAAACTAGAAATAAAAAAATCTAATTTAAAAAAGCAGAGGAGTGGAAAAAATTCATCAAGAATCTCTGATAAAATGTTTCATTTCTCAGAGAATTGAGTCAAATTAATAAAAAAAAAGACATTAACAAATTGATCAATGGCCAAATGATATGGACAGGCAGTTTTCAGACCAAAAATCAAAGCTATCTATAACCAAATAAAAATGCTCTAAATCACTATTGATTAGAGAATCTAAATTAAAACAACTCTGAGGTACCACAGTAGACCTATAAGATTGATTAATATGATTCAAAAATGATTAGTAGTGATTAGTGTTGAAGGAGGTATGGGAAAACAGTGACATTAAAACATTGTTATTGGAGTTGTGAACTGATCCAGCCATTTGGAAGAGCATTTGGGAACTATGCCCAAAGGGCTATAAAACTGTGCATACTTTTTTGATTCAGCAATAACATTGCTAGGTTTATAGCCCAAAGACATCCAAAAAAGGGAAAAGGATGTATTTGTACAAAAATATTTGTAGCAGATCTTTTCCTGGTAGCTAAGAATTCAAAATTGCCATTTTTCTCTTTTTTCTTTCATTGTTTTTTATTTGAATCTTCTTGTACAAAATGACCAATATGGAAATGTTTTGCAAGATTGCACGTGTATAATATATCTATTTGCTTACTGTCTTGGGGAGGAAAGGAAAAAGGGAGAAATAATGATGGAATTTGGCTGTCAAAATTTTTTTTAAATGTTAAAAATTGTTTTATCATGTATTTGGGGAAAAGGTAAAATACTATATATTCAAAAATTTTTAAAACTATTGGAAGATTTTACCCTCCAGTACATACATACATACATACATACATATGTGTGTATATATATGTATATATATAGACACATGTATATATATATGATATGTATATGTGTATGTGAGTATGCAAAGTGTATATATAAGTATATATGTGTGTGTGTATGTGTGTGTGTGAGTGTGTGTATAGATTTGTTACTCAGCACCCTGTGGAACAGGAGGTTTTGTTCTTTTTTAGCTTTAGTTTACAACACTCAGTTCCACAAGTTTTTAGGTTCCAAATTTTTTCTCTCTCCCTGTCCTCCCCCAATCCCCAAGACAGTATGTAATACAATATGACCTCTACATATACCTTCACGTTAAATTTATTTACACAATAGTCAAGTTGTAATGAAGAATTATAACCAATGGAATGAACCATGAGAAAGAAGAAACAAAACAAAGAAAAAAAAATAACTAGCTTTCCTCAATCTGCATTCAGACTCCTTGCTGTTGGGTTTTGTTAGTAATATATGGGAATGCCAAGGATTTATGTAGGTTTATTTTATATCCTGCAACTTTACCAAAGTTTTTTTTTAATTATTTCCACTTGTTTTTGACTTGATTCTCTGGGTTTCACTAAATAAATCATCATATCATCTGTAGAGAGTGACAACTTAGTTTTTCCTTTGCCTATTCTAACTTCTTCAATATTTATTGGCTTGTTCCTACAACTAACATCTAGTACAAAATTTAATAGTAGGGGTGATAATGGACATCCTTGCTTCACCCCTGATCTTATTGGGAATGGATCTACCTCATCCCCACTACATATAATGCTTGCTGATGATTTTAGGTAGATGCTACGTATAATTTAAACGAAGATTTCATTTAGTCCTATGCTTTCTAGTAGTGTTTTAATAAGAATGGATGTTATATTTTGTCAAAAGCTTTTTCTTCAACTATTGAGGTAATTATATGGTTTCTGCTAGTTTGGTTGTTGATATGATCAATTATACTGATAGTTTTGCTAATATTGAACCAGCTTTGCATTCCTGGAATAAATCCTACCTGGTCAAATAGTATTATTCTCGTGATAAATTGCTGCAATCTTTTCGCCTATATTTTATTTGAATTTTTTGCATCAATATTCATTAGAGGAATTGGTCTACAATTTTCTTTCTCTATTTTTACTCTTCCTGGTTTCAGTATTAGTATCATATTTGTGTCATAAAAAGAATTTGATAGAACTCCTTTCCTATTTTCCCAAATAGCCTATAAAGCATAAGAATTAATTATTCTTTAAATGTTTTATAGAATTCATATATAAAACCATCTGGTCCTAGAGATTTTTTCATAGGGAGTTCATTGATGGCTTGCTCAATTTCTTTTTCTGAGATGGGGTCATTTAGGTATTTTACTTCCACTTCTGTTAACTGTGCAATTTATATTTTTATAAATATTTGTCAATTTCCCTCAGGTTGTCACATTTATAGCCATACAATAGGGCAAAATAATTCCTAATTATTGTTTTAATTTTCCTATTCATTGGCTTTGAATTTACCCTTTTCAATTTTGATGCTAGTAATTTGGTTTGCTTCTTTCTTTTTTTAATCAAATTAACCAAAGGTTTATCAATTTTATTGTTTTTTTTATCAAACCAGTATTTAGTTTTGTTTATTAGTTCAACAGATTTTTTTTATTTCAGTTTTAATAATTTTTCCTTTGATTTTCAGAATTTCTAACTTGGTATTTAATTAAGGATTTTCAATTGGTTCTTTTTCTAACTTTCCAGTTGCATGCCCAATTCATTGATCTCCTTTTTCTCTATTTTATTCAGGTAAGCATTTAGAGTTATAAAACTTCCCCTAAGAACTGCTTTTGCTGCATTCCATAAGTTTTGGTACGTAGTCTCATTATTGTCATTCTCTTGAATGAAGTTATTAATTGTTCCTATGATTTGTTCTTTGACCCACTCATTCTTTAGGATTAGATTATTTAGTTTCCAATTAATTTTAAGTTTATCTTTCCATGGATCTTTACTACAAATAAGTTTATTTCCATCATGATCTGAAAAGGATGCATTGAGTATTTTTGCCTTTCTGCACTGGATTGAGAAGATTTTTTGTCCTAATACATGGCAAATTTTTGAGTATGTGCTATATACCACTGAGAAAAAGTTTATTCCTTTTTATCTCCATACAATTTTCTCCAGAGTTTAATCATATTTGTCTTTTCTAAAATTCTATTCACCTCCTTGGCTTCTTTCTTGTTTATTTCGAGGTTAGATTTATCAAGTTCAGAGAGCGGGAGGTTGAGCCCCCCCACTAGTGTGGTTTTGCTGTCTATTTCTTCATGTAACTACTTTAACTTCTCCTCTAAGAATCTGCATGCTATACCTCTTGGTGCATATATGTTAAGTAATCATATTGCTTCATTTTCTATGGTGCCTTTTATCACAATATAATGTCCTTTCTTATCTCTTTAAATTAGAACTATCTTTGCTTTTGCTTTGTCTGAGATTAGGAATGCTACTCCTGCATTTTTTTACATTAGCTGAAGAACAATATATTCTACTCCAGCCTTATACCTTTACCCTGTGTGTATCCCCCTGTTTCAAATGTGTTTCTTGTAAACAACATATTGCAGGATTATGGTTTTTCATCCATTGTGCTATCTGCCTCCGTTTTACAGGAGAGTTCACTCCATTCACGTTCACAGTTATGATTACTATCTGTGTCTTTTTCTCCATCCTCTTTCCCCCCATTCTTGCCTTTATTTCTCCCTTGTCTCTTCAACTCCTCAAAAGAGTTATTCTTTTGAACACCATCTTCAATTTTCCCTCCCTAATGACACCCCTCTTTTATCTTACCTTTTTCTCCTTGCTATTTCTTCCCTCCCTTTCGTCCATCCCCCTTTCTTTACCCTTTCCCCTCCTTCAGTCTGTAGGGAAAATGTGATTTCTACACTTATCAGAGGGTGTTATTCCCTCCTTGATCCCAGTCCAATGACAGTAAAGCTCAAACACTGCTTTTCTCACTTCCTACTTTCCCTTTATGTTTTTGTGGCTCTTCATGTGGCATAATTTACACTTTTCTACCTCCTCCTTACCCTTTCTCCAAGAATAATCCCTTTGTACCCCTTAATTATGTTTTCTATCCTCACGTTAGTTACTTTAAACTGACACCCTCAGTCCATGTATATCCCTTTCAATTGTTGTAATTACTGTACCATTCTCAAGATTTACATATATAAACATATAAATCAGTGTAATCCTATATAAGGATGTAAACAATTTTCCCTTAATGAATAACATAGTTTTTCCTCTGTTTACCTCTTCATGTCTGTCTTGAGTTTTGTATTTGAATATGAAATGTTCCATTGAGCTCTGGTGTTTTTATCAGGATGGTCTGGAATTCCCTTGTTTCATTAAATGTGCATCTCCTTGCCAGTAAAATTATGCTCAGTTTTGCTGGGTAGTTGATTCTTGGTTGTAGTCCAAGCTTGTTCGCCTTTTGGAATATCATATTCCAATTCCTCCTTTCTTTTATGGTAAAGGTTGTAAGATCCTGTGTGAGCCTGACTAGTTCTGTGATATTTGAATTGTTTCTTTCTGGTTACTTGCAGTATTTTCTCCTTGACCTGATAATTCTGGAATTTGTCTACAATATTCCTTGGAGTTTTCAATTGGAGATCTCTTTCAGCGGGTGACTGGTAGATTCTTTCAATGACTATTTTACCCTCTGGTTCTAGGACCTGAAAGAAATTTTCCTAGATGATTTCTTGGCAGATACTGTCCAGGCTCTTTTTATTCATCATGGCTTTCAACTAGTACAATAATTCTTAGAATATCTCTCCTGGACTATTTTCCAGGTCAGTTGTTTTCCAATCAGATATTTCATGTTTTCTTCTATTTTTTCATTCTTTAGATTTTTTTTAACTGTTTCTTGATGTCTCATGGTGTCTTTAGCTTCTACTTGCCCAATTCTAATTCTTAATGTATTATTTTCTTCATTTAGCTTCTCTACCTTTTTTTCCATTTGGTTGATTTTACTTTTCAATGAGACATTTTCTCCATTTATGTTCTGAACCTCTTCAACCATTTCGCCAATTTTACTTTTTAAAGATTTATTTTCAAAGGTGAATTTTTTTCCACTTTTTCGTTTTTTCTTTTTCCTGTCTAATTTGATTTTAAAGTCCTCCTTGAGTTCTTCCAGGAATGCTTTTTGGGCAGGAGACCCATTCACCCTCCCTTTTAAGGTTTTAGATGTCAGTAGAGTGTCAATGCTGTCCTCTTCTGAATTGGTATTTTGATCTTCCATGTCTCTGTAATAGGAATCAATAGTCTTTGGCTTCCTAGTCTGTTTTTTCATGGTGTTGGTTTATTTTTACCCCTGGCTTCTAAAGTGGATCTCTGTTTCTGGGGCTTACTGGGGGCTGTGGCTTCTGGTTTCCTGAGGAGTGGAAGAGGGGTGGTCTGTCTGCTGTAAGTCTCGTCTCCCCCTGGCGCTGCTCTATAACATGTGTGGTCTCAGCCATTGTTTATAGTGGTGTCTGCCACTTCCCCTGTCTGTGCAAAGACATGGCTGGGGTCATAGTTTTGACTTTTGCTAGCTCCAACCTCCCCCCACCCCGGATCTCAACAACTCCTGCTGTTCTCATATTTTATTATTTAATATTTTTAGTTTTCAACATTGATTTCCACAAGATTTTGAGTTACAAATTTTCTCCCCATTTCTACCCTCCACCCCCACTCAAAGATGGTATATATTCTGATTGCCCTGTTCCTCAGTCAGCCCTGCCTTCTGTCACCCCAGCCCCCCTCCCAATCCCCTTTCCCCTTACTTTCTTGTAGCGCAAGACAGATTTCTATACCCTATTGCCTGTATATCTTATTTCCCAGTTGCATGGAACTTTTTGAACATCTGCTTTTAGAAATTTGAGTCCCAAATTCTTTCCCCTTTCCCCTCCCCACCCACCCTCCCTAAGAAGGCAAGCAATTCAACATAGGTCACACATGCATCAATGTGCAAAACACTTCCACAGTAATCATGTTGTAAAAGACCAACTATATTTCCCTCCATTCTACCCTGTCCCCCTTTATTCAATTTTCTCTCTTGAACCTTGACCAAAAAGCAAAAGTGTTTGCTTTTGATAACCTCCTACCCCTATCTGGCCTCCCTTCTATCATGCCCCCTTTTATGTCCCCTTCCCCCTACTTTCCTGTGGGGTAAGACAGTCAATTGAGTGTGTCTGTTATTCCCTCCTCAAGTCAAACCCAATGAGAGCAAGATTTACTCATTCCCCCTCACCTGCCCCCTCTTCCCTTCCAACAAAACTGCTTTTTCTTGCCACTTTTATGTGAGATAATTTACTCCATTCTATCTCTCCCTTTCTCTCTCTCTTAATATATTCCTCTCTCACCCCTTAATTTAATTTTATTATTTAGATATCATCCCTTCATATTCAGCTCATCCTCATCCTGTACCCTCTCTGTATATATATACATGTGTGTGTGCATGTGTCCATGTGTGCGTGTATGTATGCATGTACATTCCCTTCAACTACCTTAATACTAAGAAAGGTCTCAAGAATTACCAACATCATCTTTCCTTGTAGGAATGTAAACAAAACAGTTCAACTTTAGTAAGTCCGTTATGATTTCTCTTTCTTATTTACCTTTTCATGCTTCTCTTGATTCCTGTGTTTGAAAGTCAAATTTTCTATTCATCTCTGGTCTTTTCATTGAGAAAAGTTGAAAGTCCTCTATTTTATTGAAAATCCATATTTTGCATTGGAGCATTATACTCAGTTTTCCTTTGTAGGTGATTCTTGGTTTTAATCCTAGCTCCTTTGACCTCCAGAATATCATATCCCAAGCCCTTCAGTCCCTTAATGTAGAAGCTGCTAGATCTTGTGTTATCCTGATTGTGTTTCCTGCTCTCATCTGTCACTTGATTCCTCTGACCATGTGGGCCAGGTACTGTGGAAGCAGCTGATGCTGGAGCTCTGAAACAGCTATAGGAGCTTCCTGATGCTGCTGCTGAAACAGACCACACATGTTATAGAGCAGCGCCAGGGGGAGACCTCCACCACCCCCAAGGGCTGGTGCTCTTACCCTGATCCAGCAGTTTTCCTGCTAACCTGCTCAGTGGTCTTTGGCATTTGTGGGTTGAAAAGTCTGGTAACTGCCACAGCTCAATGATTCATGGCCCTCAGGCCTGTTCCACCCAACTCCTGATCTGGTTGATCCTGGCTTGGTGCACACTGGGCTACACTCTACTCCCACCACCACGCAATAGACCCTTCTCAGCGACTATCCACCCTGTCCTGGGTTGGAGACCTACTTCCCTCTGCTAATTTGTGGGTCTTGTTGGTTTAAAATTTGTTCAGAGCCATTTTTACATGTGTTAGGAGGAATTTGGGGGATAGTTTACATAAATCCCTGTTTCCAGCTGCCATCTTGGCCCCACCCCCCAACTCCTGCTGTTCTGCTGAGGTAGAACCTGCTGGGTCACCTCTCTTCCTGCACTAGTCTCCTTCTGCCACCACAAGAAGGACCCTCTCCCCAACTTCTCTCACTAAAAGGCTACTGAAACTCCACTTCTGGCTCCTCTATTTCAGGGTTTCTCCTGAAGGAGTATTCTTTGGCTGAGGACAGGAGCGATGAGAGCCATTTTGCCTTGTCATCATGGCTCCCAGAATTTCAAGAAGGCAAGTTTCAAACCTTTAGAGTGTGGGCTGGACACCTCAAAGGTAGCTGCTTCCTCGGCCACAAGTTCTGTGCTGGTTTCTCCCATAGTGCTGACAGACTCCCTTCCTGGGCTGAGAGGCATGGGGATCAATCGCCTCTGTATCCGGTACTCCCTCCCTGGGACTGCTCCTGCTCCAGTGTTTTGCAAGCCCAGCTCTCCCAGACCTCTCCCAGACCAGCAGACTGGCTGGGTTCATCTGTTGTTCCCAGTTGGTGTGGTCTGCTGCCCATTCCACACACCTGGTGCTCCTGCCCCACTCAGTCTCCTAGTAGCTTCTAACTCTCTCAAATCTGCTCAGATTCACTTTTTTCGATGTATCTTACAGTATTTGTGAAAGAGTTCCAATAGTTCCATCCTTTCACAGTGCCATCTTGGTTCCCCACCTCCAAGTGAAATTATTCTATCTTACTGCAAACCACCTCGCATTTATGAAAAATCTGTAGTTAATACACATTGTGTTTCTTACACTTGGGGTTGAAAGCAAAATTTGTTCCCCAAATTTTCAGCATGCTCCAAATGACCACCATTACATAGATGCATCCACATGGGAAAACATGAATTGTAGGCTGAGCTCTCAAATCAGTACCTTCTTAGTTCAGCTCTGATGTTCAGATAAAATGAAGTACTTATGACACATTGAACAAAGGAGTTTTAGTTTGTTCAAATATAGCTAGAATATATAGCAAGCATACTTTGGCACTTAGCTTCTCTCTGCTTGACCCCTCTCATCTCCAATTAGAAACCTGTCTGATCTGTGTATGGTGACTCATGCTCTTAAGCAATTGCTAACTGATAAGTTTTTGCTACACAAAGCTCAGACCTTTTCTTCCCCCAGACCAGAAAGCTGAGTGAGGAAAACTGAAGCCAATCAGGTTTTTGGAGAGGATAAAGTCAAGGAAATCAGGGAACCCAGGATTGATGAGTCAAGAAAATGCTCGTCCTGCAAGAGCATATTTTGATAGCACTTATACTTTAGAGGTTCTTAACCTGTAATCTAAGATCTTTTTTTAAAAATAATTTTATAATTGCATTTCAGTATATTTGGTTTCCATTATAATCCTACGTATTTTGTTTTATGAATTTAAAAAGATTATTCTGACAAGAGATACATAGCCTTCAACAGATTTACACAGAAGACCATGATGAAAAAATTGATTGGTTTGAAGGCTCTTATAAATAATAGAATTCCTAAATTCTTTCCTTTTTGCATAGAATATTGGTTTGTAAGCTATAATGATTTGCATAGTATCCTTTAATTTATCTTTGTTTAAAGTACTTAAATATAAGATGATCAAGTGACTGTAACAGCAATGCTACTTGCTGCTACAGTGGCTTTGTAAGGTGAACAACATCAGCACACAGGAGGACTACTAGCACAGGCACTTTGATCTGCTTTTTTAAGGAAAGCAACTTTAAGGGACTAACAATCCCTTTAATTCAACATACATATGTCCTTCACTTAGTTCAGACAAAAAAGTCAGCACCTTGAACTTCAGAGAAAACACAAACAGAAATTATATAAACAGAGCAAATAACACAAACCAGTCTATCCATAGCAATACATGCATAGTTACCAAAGAGAGAAGCAACAACATCTGGGTTTTTCAAAGCCAAGGAACAATGGCTACCCAGGGTCTAGTCTGGTCAAATCACAGGCCACTCTTCCAATGAGGGAGAGACCCAAAACAAAATGCTAACCTCAAAGTATGCATACACTTCTTCAGGATTAGAAGGTGTCACAACCACGTGACTCAAACCCGTGGGACCTAGGCCTTCCTATGCCTTAAGGAGGTCATCAAAAACTCCAGGATTCAATCAAAGACTTGATGGAAAGAAAGGCAAGACGCAATCAAAGGCACTCCTCCTTTGTGCTTAGAAGCACTCAAACAAAAAAATAGCAAAAAGTCCCACCCTGCTTGGCATTACAGTACCACACAGGCAATGGATGTTTTTATTTGTCTATTTTTGATTTTAATTTTGTTTTAGGAATTTTTTTTGTCTTTGGGTATATAATGAGATAAATTCTATCTGACACTTTGAAGACTTCATCTACAGATTATTCTTTTCCTGTGTCTTTATTTAGAATGTTAATGTAGGTATAATTCAGTTTCTCTCTTAGTGTGTTGATTTATTACTAATTTGACTACAACAATGTTTTAGAAATACTTGTGTGACTTATAATAGCCTTCAACTCCGTGTTTTCTAATCTCCATCCATCACTGTAGAAGTTTCAAAGAACTGTGGGAAATTTTATATGTTGTCTATTGTATTTTTTGTGGCCAAGATCAGGCAGTGGTCAACCTTTAATGAGACACATTTAACTGGGCTAAAGTTTATTTGTGGTGCCACAGTTCAGTATACTTCCCATTTAAAGAATACTTACTTCCTTTACAATTTGGCAGAAGCTCCCAGAACTTTGCATGAGAAAGCATACACTTTGAGATGCCAGAGGCATCTCCAAACAATGATAAAGAATGAAATTATGAGTATTGTGGAGCCACTGCATGTAATAAGCATTTATAAATTTTTGTTGAATGAATGAATGAATACATGGATTAAGCACTCTGAAGGAAGATCTTCCCCTACCTATTTTTCCCTTTGCTATTACTCACACCAACAATTGCATTTCCAGAAGAAAGAACCCTTGAAAACTGAAATGCATTTACCAAGCACTTTCAAGCTTGTTTTTAGATCCTAAAATGGCTAATTGAAGTTTAATTTACAGTTGCAGTTATCAAGGACCAAGGTCATTAGAGCTGCTCTTAGATATTTCTTCATTAGAGCTTGGAGCCAGACTGGCCTCTGAAATCATAAGTCAAATGTCACCCTCATCAATAAATGCACATTCTTAAAGCATTTTCAACTGAAATGGAGGATAACAAAGGAAAAAAAGCCATATATTGCAATGAAGTTAGAGGCCCAACTTCTAAGAAATCTCTTAAATGGTAGATTAAGATTGATTTTTTTTTATGTTCAATTTTTCTTAAAGTGAAACTGAACTACCAGAAAAAAATGTCCTTGATTTCACTCCCTCCTCTACTTTATTCTCAACATTTTTGAAGAATGGGGGCATGTGATCATTTTTGTTCCAGTTGCCACAAATTAGTTCCAAGTTCTGTCCTTGAATATTTTGGAGTCTGAGTCTATTGAATCTATATGAAGGACTAGATGTAGGAAAAACTACAACATTGATTAAGTGAAATTGATCTTCCTCATTTTCTACCCTTTAATCCTGGGTAAGCGGCTTTTTACACATGGCTTCCATGAGTTTCAGATCCTTCCATCTCTAGTCCTTCTTTCTCCTCCATTAAAACCTATCTGTCACATTCTGTCATCATTTTTTATTGCCACCATCTCCTTATGATCTACTGTCACCTTACTGCTGATCCAATCCTCTAAATGCATCAAATGAGAGAATAATTTTCCAAAAGTTTTAATAGCTAATTTTATGTTTTGTAGTACACAGAACACACATACATACACACACACACACACACACACACACACATACACACATCCTCTCATAAACTCAGAGTTATTTCTGAGTCCATCTTCCTCTTCCCATGTTTCCAATTTGTTTTTGTCTCCAGAGGCTTAGCATTTGGCTTTGAATTTGGAAACCCTAGTGGTGCATCAATAACCCTAATGGAAAAAAAACATAAGTTTACAAGGTTCAGGAAATATGTTTCATTCTGTGGCACTGCATCTATTCATTAGAGATTCAAGACTGAGCTAGTTCAAAAAGAAAATAAATTGATTTCAATAGGATCTGGAAGCTCTAAAAAGTTGAAGATTGTTGTTGCATGGTTGCTGGTAACAGTGAATCAGGCTTTAGGTACAGTTCTTATTTAGGCTGGTCTTAATGGACCATTGGAAAAGTTGAAATAATCTCAGGGACACTAATGATATCCCTTCTCTCTGCACAAAAGCAAATAAATGAACAAAAACCCAACCTGTTTTATACTCTCTGATTTCTGAAATTCTCCTATTTGGAATTCCTTTTGGAGAAGGAATTCTCATTATTTCCTCATTTGCAATGCAAATATTATTGGTAGGGGCAACATACTTTTATTAACACTAATATCTCATGCTTTTGTCAGCTGCAAGGGCATGAAGCAGGAAGTTTTACTCCTAGCAGAAGAAAGAGTACAGAAACTCTATACGCCCAACACAAAAGTTGGTCTTGGTGGCAGAACTGCTTGGCTGAGGATTACCTGGAGGAATAGAGATTCCATACAGATTCTCTGTGAAATTCTTTCAATTAACTTCTAGAAGTAAACTTTTTTTTCATTCATTAGCTTTGAGTCACTCATTTAATTTAAGGTCCATTGTTTTACACTTCTAAAATGAGGGATTTGAATTAAACTATATGTAAGATCACCTTAAGTACTAATGTTCTTTCAATCTGTGTTTAGGACTTTTAATAAATCTTTGTGTAATTGAATTGGTGTCCTGATTATTATTTTTCAGAAATTTGTCTCACTTCTCTTCCATATTAATCTTTTTAACTGATACCTTCCTAGTGCAGGCCCTCATAAACCTTTGCCTCTTAATACTCCTTATAGCCCTGCTTCTGACTTCAGAATCAACCCTCTGCTGCTACCTTATTTTGGAACTTCCTTCAGAGTCAGAGTTTGCAGCTTCCTTGCCCTGGAACTTTGAACCACTCTGTGGCCTTGTCAACTTATAACAATGATCTGCTAGACCTTCCCCATTCTCACATTAGTGATTTCCTCTTGTGCCATCCATTTTGTGAATGGATCCTAGACATCCTGCATTCTCTTTCCAGCCCTATTTCTGACTTATGGATTTCAAAACCGTGGACCTATGCCAGGTATCTTTATTTCTAGCTTCACTCCAATCTACTTCACTTTTCAGCTACCATTTTGGTGTTGACACGCCTCATTACAATGTAAGTTCCTTGAGGTCAAGGATTGCCATTTTACTTGTATTTATATTCCTCCTACTTGGTACAATGTTTATAACAGAAAATGTTTACAAAGAGTTTATTTCCTTTATTGTTTCCCTAATAGATTAGTACCCTTCCAGGCTGTCTTTGCTCTCTAGTTTATAGTATTTATTTCTGTTGGAATAAATGTTTCCTACTAATACGGTTTCCTTATGACATTTCAAGGACCTCTACAATTTGAGTCAATATGCTGCAGTTGAAATGGACTAGTTACTATCCCCTGAAGATATCCCTGGCTATCAATTTTAACTTTTCTCATGGCATCCCCTTTGCTAACCCTAAAAATCCTACTTGCCATCTCAATCCTCTACTTCCTTCTTACCCATCTTTTAAGTATCAATTCAGCCTCTACCTGAATTGTTCTATATTTGACCTGCCCTTCCATACCTAACTACTCCAGCTAACCACACTCTCTCCAGTTTCTAAATTCATACCACTCGGCTCTTTTGTGTGAATTTGCCACATTTTTAACATTATATTTATTTGTATATGTCTTACTTGTTGTTGATTCATCCCAGTGGACCATCGCACACTAATACTTCCCAGGGATTTTCCTCAAAAAGATACTGTTGTGGTTTACCATTTCCTTTTCCAGAGGATTAAGACAAACAGAAATTAAGTGACTCACCCAGAGTCACACATCTAGTAAGGCTTTATGGCTGGATATGAACTCAGTTCTTGACTCTAGGCCTAGTACTCTACCCACTGAACCACCAAGATCCCTCTATATGTCTTATTACGCTCTTCTAAATTTCTAGTTTTTAGGACTAAGAGGTCATGTCTTTGTATCAGCTTATTTCTTTGCCCATTATAGTGATTTAAATGTTTATTGAGAGAAAGGACTGATAAGTAGCTCAATGGAAAGTTAATAGGCTTTGGAAACAGAAATCTAAAGATATACAGATCATAGCCTCTGACTTCACAATCCGTGAAACCAATAGAGGAAGATATCACAACCATTGTAAATATTTAAACTTTGATTAATTAGGAATACTGAAAAGTTGTATTAATAGTATTGCAATCTTTTAAATTGCATTTCAAGACTATAATCAACACATGAATTGGATACCTAATTGGCTGTACTTTCAAGCCATTAAATCTCTTCAACTTTGGGTAAGTTTCTAAAAGTACACTATGTTACAAGGAGCTTGATACAATAAAATAGACATGCCTACCTCAAATGAGGGAAGCCTTTATTTAATAGCAACTTTCACATAAATGTCTAATTCAATACAAACCTACTTATATATAAAAAAATGCTCCTATAAAATAGGTAGATAATCCTTTAAAATAAAACATAAATGCATAAATATAAGCATTCATACAAATAGATTTGGTATTTGGTGATTTTTCTTGGTGCTGGTTATTTCTTTATTCATCAGAAAATAAAAGAAAGCAAAACAAATTAACAAAAAGTAATAATAATAAAAAACTAACTGTGCTTTTTTTTTAATAAATTTCTTTATTTATTTTTAGTTTACCACACAAGGTTCTACATAGTTTTGAGTTCCAGTTTTTTTCCCCTCCCTCTCCCCTCCCTCCCCAAGACGGCATGAAGTCTCATATAACTGTCATGTATAACTTCTCATTGAATTAATTTATGCACTAGTCAAGTCGTGGAGAAGAATTTTGACCAATGAAATGAATCATGAGAAAGAAGAAACAGAACCAAAAAAAAAAAAACCCCAAAAACAAAAACAAAAGAGAAGCAGAAAAGGCGAGCATGTAGTGTGCCTCAGTCTGTATTCAAACTTCGCAGTTCTTTGTCTGGATGAAGATAGCATTCTCCATCGTGAGTCTCCTGGAGTTGTCCTTGCCCCTTAGGTTGCTGAGAAAAGCGCAGTATGTCAGGGTTGGTCCTCACGGAATCCATATATCTGTGGTTGTGTACAAAGTTCTCCTGGCTCTGCTCTGCTCACTCAGCATTATGTCATGTAGGTTTTTTCAGGTTGTTATGAAGTCTGCATCATCCCCATTTCTTATGGCACAATAGTATTCCATCACCTTCATATACCACAGCTTGTTCAGCCATTCCCCAATTGATGGGCATCCCTTTGATTTCCAATTCTTGGCTACCACAAAGAGAGCTGCTATAAATATTCTTGTACATATGGGTCCTTTTCCCTCTTGCGTGATTTCTTTGGGATACAACCCTAGAAGTGGTATTGCTGGGTCAAAGGGTATGAACATTTCTATAGCCCTTTGGGCATAGTTCCAAACCGCCCTCCAAAATGGCTGGATCAGCTCACAACTCCACCAGCAATGCAACAATGTTCCAATTTCCCCACATCCTTTCCAGCATTTATCATTCTCCTGATTTGTTATTTTAGCCAATCTGACAGGAGAGATGTGGTATCTAAGAGTTGTTTTGATTTGCATTTCTGTAATCAGCAGCGATCCAGAGCATTTTTCCATATGCCTGCAGATAGCTTTAATTTCTTCCTCTGAAAACTGCCTGTTCATATCCTTTGACCATTTCTCAATTGGGGAATGGCTTGTATTTCTATATATTTGGCTCAGCTCCCTGTATATTTTAGAGATGAGGCCTTTATCAGAGATACTAGTTGCAAAGATTTTCTCCCAATTTTCTGCTTCCCTCCTAATTCTTGTTGCATTGGCTTTTTTTGTACAAAAACATTTCAATTTGACATAATCAAAATTATCCATTTTGCATTTTGTAATGCTCTCTATCTCTTGTTGGGTCATGAATTCTTTACTTTTCCACAAATCTGATAAGTAAACTATTCCTTGCTTTCCCAAATTACTTAGAGTATCAACTTTTACTCCTAAATCATGAACCCATTTTGACTTTATTTTGGTATATGGTGTAAGATATTGGTCTATGCCCAGTTTTTGCCCTACCATTTTCCAATTTTCCCAACAGTTTTTGTGAAATAGTGAATTATTAGCTCAGAAACTGGCCTCTTTGGGTTTATCAAAGAGTAGATTGCTAAACTTGTTGATTTCACCTACTTGTGTACCTATCCTATTCCACTGATCCACACCCCTGTTTCTTAACCAGTACCAGGCAGTTTTGATGACTGCTGCTGTGTAGTACAGTTTAATATCTGGTGTGGCTAAGCCACCATCTCTAGCATGTCTTTTCATTAATATCCTAGATACTCTAGACCTCTTATTTTTCCAAATGAATTTTGTTATAATTTTGTCCAGCTCAGTAAAAAATTTTTTTGGTAGTTCGATTGGTATGGCACTGAATAGATAGATTAATTTAGGTAGAATTGTCTTTTTATTATATTAGCTCAGCCTAACCATGAGCAACTGATATTTCTCCATTTATTTAGATCTGATTTTATTCGCGTGAAAAGTGTTTCATAGTTATGTTCATATAGGCCCTGGGTTTGTCTTGGCAAATAGACTCCCAAATATTTTATAGTGCCTTCAGTAACTTTGAATGGAATTTCTCTTTCTATCTCTTGCTGTTGGGCTTTGTCAGTAATGTATAGGAATGCTGAGGATTTATGTGGGTTTATTTTATATCCTGCAACTTTGCTAAAGTTGTTTATTATTTCAAGTAGTTTTTTACTTGATTCTCTAGGATTCTCTAGATAAATCATCATATCATCTGCAAAAAGTGATAATTTAGTTTCTTCTTTTCCTATTCTAATTCCTTCAATTTCTTTTTCTTCTCTTATTGCTACAGCTAATGATTCTAGTACCAAATTGAATAATAGGGGTGATAATAGACATCCTTGTTTCACCCCTGATCTTATTGGGAATGCATCTAGTTTATCCCCATTACAAATAATGCTTGTTGATGGTTTTAGGTAGATGCTATTTATAATTTTGAGGAAGGTTCCACTTATTCCTATGCTTTCTAGTGTTTTTAATAGGAATGGGTGTTGTACTTTGTCAAAGGCTTTTTCTGCATCTATTGAGATGATCATATGGTTTCTGCTACTTTTGTTGTTGATATGGTCAATTATGCTAATAGTTTTCCTAATATTGAACCAGCCTTGCATTCCTGGAATAAATCCTACCTGGTCATAGTGTATTATTCTCGTAATGAGTTGCTGCAATCTTTTTGCTAATATTTTATTTAAAATTTTTGCATCAATATTCATTAGAGAAATTGGTCTATAATTTTCTTTCTCTGTTTTAACTCTACCTGGTTTGGGTATTAGTACCATATTTGTGTCATAAAAAGAATTTGGTAGGACTCCTTCTTCACCTATTTTCCCAAATAGTCTACAAAGTATTGGAATTAGTTGTTCTTTAAATGTTTGATAGAATTCACATGTAAAACCATCTGGCCCTGGAGATTTTTTCCTAGGGAGTTCGTTGATGGCCTGCTCAATTTCTTTTTCTGATATGGGGTCATTAAGAAATTTCACTTCCTTCTCTGTTAGTCTGGGCAGTTTATGTTTTTGTAGATATTCATCCATATCTCTAAGGTTGTCAAATTTATGGGCATACAGTTGGGCAAAATAATTCCTAATTATTGTTTTGATTTCCTCTTCATTAGAGGTGACCTCACCCTTTTCATTTTTTATACTGGTAATTTGATTTTCTTCTTTCTTTTTTTTAATCAAATTGGCCAAAGGTTTGTCAATTTTATTGGTTTTTTCATAAAACCAGCTCTTTGTTTTATTTATTAATTCAATAGTTTTCTTGGTTTCAATTTTATTAATCTCTCCTTTGATTTTCAGTATTTCTAATTTGGTATTTAATTAAAAAAATAAAGGTCTGGATTCTTATAGGAGGGAGACTAACAAGAAAAGTAAAAGGAAACAGGAAGCATTTGGTTTCCCCATGCCTTCTCTATATACTCAAAATCTGTTGAGAGTATGTGAAATTGCTTTCTCTCTTGGTAGAGGCTGTGGCATACTTCTTTACTCTCCCAAAGCTTTGAGAGTAAAATCCATAATTTTTGCTTTCCAAATTCTATGTCACCTTTGGAAGATGATGTCCTTCTATAAGGATGGTTGAGTTTAAGTCCAACTCTGTTAGTACTAACAACAGCCACAAGAAAAATTATTTCCTCAATACAGTCTTATGAGCTATGGCTACCACCTTTTTGGAAATCTGTTCCTCTGACATCACTATTAATTTAAAAAATAAAACTAAAGGAAGATATCTCCTTCCCCTTCCTACCCACAGACCATATTAAATGCATACTCCCAGAACACATAGAGGAAATGCACATGGGTTGAGAAGGCATTGATAAGGCCCTGTTATTCACTGTTTGAGGACATGCACCTGCAGGGGAAATCACAGACTTTTAATTATTGTCTAGAAAGGACTTAGAGGGGCAATGTATAACTATAATACTATTCTAAGTAACTTGAAGGTGATATGTCATCAACCAAAATTTTTCATAAATCTATTAAACTAAATTTATAGATTGACAATTTTTACCTCAAATATACAAACACAAATGTAAGGTAGAGGTTACTGATTGTTGTTTGATTTAGCACAATTGAAAGTAGTTACTTTTGTTAGGTAGGAATCAATTAAATCATCATGAAGTATAATAGGAAGCCATTAATCATTGGCTGGGAAAGGACTTTGTACTTTAACCCATTTTTGTCAAACTCAAGTAGAAAAGGTGGGAAGATACTAAATTTTACATAAAAATCCCTGTGGACTGCTTATTGACTCAGAAAATCATATATTAAGAGTATCTGTGTTTTACTGTATTTTATTTATTTGGTTAAATATTTCCTCATTATGTTTTGATCTGGTTCAGGCCACATTTGGAAGTACTGTGGACAGCGTGAGGCCTATGCCATGTGTCTGACACCTCCACTTTAACACAGTAGGCTATTGTCTGTTTTTTAAGCTACTAACACAGTAGGACATAGGAAAATTTACATATGTATGTCTATATGTATGTACATAAATCAAGCTAAACTTTTGCCTAAATGTCAAGAATTCCTAACTGGGGGCTCAGAGCAATTGATATAGACTTTTTAACATTTCATCTAATATAAAATCCATTAAGTAGCATAAGATAGGACCCACATAGCTCTACGTGGCCACTGTATTATAGCTGGTGGTATAGTGAATAAAGTTCTAGACTTGGGGTCAGGAAGAACTGAGTTCAAATCCCACTTTATACTTACTAGCTTTGTGACACTGTCTAACTGTGTTAACTAGCTATGTTTAACTTGTGTTTGCCTCAATTTCCTCAACTGTAAATGGGTATAATAATAGTATCTACCTCACGGGATTGTTCTGAAAATCAAATAAGATAATATTTGTAAAGTGCCACATAATGGTTGATATATAAACGCTTCTTCCCTTCCTCCTAGGCTTAAAATTAGATCATTATTGAAATTGATTTCTACACTAATTCGATATTGAATAGCTTTATTAAGATTACTCTATATGCTTTGACTATAACTGCTTTAACTAAGATAAAATTTGTAAAATATTTCTTTTATGGTTGCCAATGAGTTTTTGACATGGAAGTAGATGTAGGAAAACGATGTATTATTGAATTAGTCATAGCTATTGGTGACAGTATTTCAATTCATTTTTATAATGCTTTAGGATGAGAACACATTAATGTCATAGCATAGAAATAGTACATCCTCTTCCAAGAGACAAAATTTTTCTGTTCTTATAAAAGAGATGACTTTCAGTTTCATGTTTAATTGTGATTTCATTAAATATTGACTACATATAATCAGATAAGAAATCAAGTTATAACTGTTATGACTGCTGAGATAATACTATAAAGAGCAATGACTTCAGAGGTAAGAGAACAGGAGAATGCATCTTGTGAATGTGTGAGTGTTTGTGTATGTACTTTTAATATCTTCATCTCCTCATATGTTTATTTACTTTATCTAAATCAATTCAATGATCATTCACATTTATATGATGCTTTGAGATTCAAAAATATTTGTCTCATGCAACCTTATAGGTAATAGGTTTAAGTTGAATTAGCCAAGGTTTATAGATAATAAAACTGAGCTGACTGAGTATAAGAAACTTTTACACATTTACACAAGCTATAGATATCTGATTCAAACCACTTCCACATATGTAAATTCTGAATTGGAGTCAAAAATGATATTGGACTTTGAGAGAAAAGGTAGAAGTCATACAAATTAATTTCAGGTGTTTAGTAATTTCTGAGTCATGTCTGATTCTTCATCACACCATTTAGGGTTTGTTTGATTTTGTTTTGCAAAAATACTAGTGTGGTTTGCCATTTCCTTCTCCAGCCCATTTTACAAATGAGGAAACTGAGGAAAATAAGGTTAAGTGACTTGCCCAGGTTTATACAGCCAGTAAGTTTCTGAGGCTGGATTTGAATTCATGAGGAAGAATATTCCTGACTCCAGGCCTGGTGATCTATCCACTGTCCCACCAAGGTATGAAAAATCATAAAGTGTATATTTTTGAGGAATTTTAAAGAAAAACTTGATAATTTTCCCCTTTGGTATAGGATTCTATATTTTACAACATTAAATTGACAATACGATTTGATATTTTCAGTAAAAATTGAATCTACTTTCTCATAACATGAACTATCTACCAAAAGTTTATGCTATCACCTCCTCAAGGTGTGTTGATACTTTTATATTCTCAAAGCCTTTGCTAAATAGCAAAAATTCTAGTGAGACAGAGAAGTGTAGAGAACTATCCTTAAGAAAGATTATGCTTTACCCTTTGACCCAGCAATACCATATCTAGGTCTATATCCCAAAGACATCATAAAAATGGGAAAAGAGCTAACATGTAGAAACATATTTATAGCAGCTCTTTTTGTGGTGGCCAAGAATTGGAAATTGAGGGGATGTACATCAATTGGGCAATGACTGAACAAGTCATGGTACATGAATGTAATGGAATACTATTGTGCTATGAGAAATCATGAGTAGGTGGACTTCAAAAAAACATGGAAAGACTCATGTGAGCTGATGCTAAGTGAAGTGAGCAGAACCATACCATTGTAGAGAGTAACAGCCTTATTGTGCAATGACTAACTTTGATAGACTTAGCTCTTCTCAGTAATGCAAGGATCTAAGACAACTCCAAAAGACTCCTGATGTAAAATGTTGTCCACATCCAGAGAAAGAGCTATAGAGTCTGAATGCAGATTGAAGCTTACTATTGTTCTTTTTTGTTAATTGTTCTGTTTCTCCTTTATCATGGTTCCTTTCATTGCTTCTAATTCTTCTTTATACTATGACTAACATGAAAATATATTTAATATAAATGTACATGTAGAGTCTATATCAGATTCCACACCATCTTGGGGAGGGGGAGAAAATTGACAACTCAAAATCCTAGAGAAGTGAATGTTTAAAACTAAAAGTAAATAAATTAATTTTTAAGTTGTTTTAAATTTTTTTAAAAAAGAAAGATTATGCTTATTATACAAGTAACAGGCTATAGATAAACTCATGGCCAGCTGGTTTTTCAATAGGTGATAAATTATTGGGCTGCAGGAAACCAAAATAATAGAGAAAGCTTTCAAATTCTGGACCATTAGTGGCAAAATGACCAACAAGATGATATGCCAATGGAGAAACTAAATAATGTGATACCTGAAAACATTAGTCAATTGTGGATAACTGGGAGAGTAGTTCACCTATTCTTAGAGAAACAAATAAAGGGATTGACTGAATTGATTTCATTGTGGGCATAAGAGAAATCCTAAATATCATGTCGGCTTGCAATGCTCATGATGAGCATAAAGGTAAAAAGATACCATCAAGATGATTGCAATTTATATAATCATATCTGACCTATAATATGAAAAAAGTAGAAAAATGATGGAAAAATTGACAGAATCCCCCAACAAAAGACACATGTACCCTGATGCTTCCTGATTTCATGGTTCAGATATCAGAGAGTTATATGTTGGAAAATATCATTTAGGATTAAGAAAGGATAAAGATCAGTTTCAGACTAGTCAGATGTCTCATGCCTTCATAATATTGAGTTGTTGCATGTCTAGATCATCCAAAATGGTGACAGTCATGGGGAGGACACTGGAGAACCTGTTTCTATGAGACAGGATATCTGGCACACGCATGAACATTCTAAGTTGATCCAACCATATTGTAAGCCTTTTTGCCTGTTTCTAAGGAGTAGCTTTAAAAAAAATTAACTGCATAACTAAAACAATCTATGTCTTTAAAACTGCCTGAATGCAGATGTTTTTCTCCTTGTTTTTGAATCTGGGGTGAAGGCTTCTACTCACAGAAAATGACAATATGTGGTAAAGAGGGAGGACTCTAACATCTCTTTTGCCACATCTCCCACTTAAGGTAATTTGGCCCCAAACAATGGACTTCACTCTCTGGCTTTCTCCTTCACCTTCTAATATTACTGATCAAAAATATGAGCATAATGTCCATTCCCTCCCTCAGAGATTGATGGTACAAAGAAGAAATTTTTGAAGAAGTTTTGAAGAAACATTTGTATGGTTGTTCTTACTTTATTTTTGAACTTCCTTTTGTAAAAGCTAATCTGATTAAGAAGTTAATTTGAACTATGGTGCTCCTCAATGGCCCTTAAAACCTAGGCTTAAGACAACTGAAGAGAATCAAGAGAATGTCCAATCACATTTCATTTTACCCAGGTTTAGAAGGATTAGGGTTAGTGATATATTGCTATACTCCTTAAGCTCCAAGGGCTAGATTTGTTGCATTTTAAGTAACAGATCTAACCCTCAGAGAGAAGGGAGTAAACCAATATATCATTAATAATTATATTTAAAAGCCTGTTGAAGAGTTGTGGATATGACAATCAATGAACATCACAAAAATGAAAATGACTATATAGTCAAAATAACTTGTTATTAATTTGGTAGAAATTTCTTTTTTATCTTTTTATCAAATTTATTTATTTGTTTTTAGTTTTCAATATTCACTTCTATAAGCTTTTGAGTTTTCAACTTTCTCTCTTCCCTCCCTTCTCCCCTCCCCAAGACAGCATTCAATCTAATATAGCCTATACATATACATTCATAGTAAACATATTTTCATATTAGTCATGTTGTGTAGAAGTATTAGAACCATTGGGAGGAACAGGAGAAAGAAGAACTAAAACAAAAGGAAAAAAAAGCAAGTAAATAGATTGCTTCAATCTGCATTCAGACTCCATAGCTCTTTCTCTGAATGTGGACAGTATTTTCCTTTAGGGGTCTTTTGGAGTTGTCTTGCATTGCTCAGAAGAGCTAAGTCTATGAAACTTAGTCATTGCACAGTCTGGCTATTACTGTGTACAATGTTCTCCTTGTTCTGCTCACTTAACTCAGTATCATCAGTTCATACTAGTATTTCCAGGTTTTTCCAAAGTCCACCTACTCATCATTTCTTATAGCACAACAATATTCCATTACGTGCAATTACAGAAACACTATATCTGTAAGGACTATCTTTGATAGATCCGGCTCTTCTCATCAATGCAAGGTTCAACGACAGCTCCAAAAGACTCTTTTTTGGTTTTGTTTCTACTTTATCATGATTCATTCCATTGGCTATAATTCTCCTTTACAACTTGGCTGTTATGTAAATAAGTTTAATGGGAAGGTATATGTAGAACCTCTATCAGATTACATGCTGTCTCGGGTGGGGGAGAGAGGAGGAGAGGAAAGGACAGAAAATTTGGAACTCAAAAACTTGTGGAACTGAGTGTTGTAAACTAAAAATACAAAATAAATAAAAACAAAACCATCTGCAATCTTTGCCTCGACTTCCTTTTCTCTCACTCTCTTCTTAACACTTCAGTCTGTATTCCAGCCTTGGTATTTAACAGAAACAGTGATCTGAGAGTTACCAGTTATTTGCTAATTACCAAATTTCATGGCCTTTTCTCATTCTTCACCCTTCTCAATCTCTACAATCTTTGACACTTTCAATTATGTTAATATTCTCTTCTTTCTATGTTTTTGTGACAGTGTTCTCTTCTGGTCCTCTACCTAACTGTCTAAGCCTGGAGTGAGGAAACTGTCCTTGAGAGGCCACATGTGGCCCTCTAGGTCCTCAAAGTGTGCCCTTTTAACTAAATCCAAATTTTATAGAAAAAAATCCACTAAATAAAATGATTTGTTCTGTGAAGTTTGGATTCCATTAAAGGGCTACATTTGAGGATCTAGAAGGCCACATGTGGCCTCAAGGTTTCAAGTTCCCCACCCCTGAAGCATTCCTGATACTTCTGTTTTAGATTTCCATAAAGGTCACACCTGCTGTCTTTCTCCAAAGACTCTCACCTGGAATCTCTTCCTTTTACTTCAATATTATTTTGCTTAATAATCTCATCAGCATCCATGGATCCAGTTACTAACTTTATGTACATGATGCTCAGTTTTAAATTTTTTTCTTGAAACACAACACACATTCAACAATGAAAGAGGAGAAAGTCCATCATGAACATATTTGGGGGAGAAAGTGTATGTTGATAAAGTCACAGATAAATTTGATTATTTGAATATACTCTTGATGACACTATATGACTCTGAATCATAAAGTACTATAATCTCTGAAAGAATAAAATTGCAGGTGACCACAATATAGAGGCATATGGTTATATATATTACCAATTATTTCTTGTTTCCCAAGAATTGACATACATATCATTGCATAAGTGTATTATTGAAAAAGGAGAGCCAGCCATTTAAAAGAAAAGAGGAATAAGAAGACAGCTATAAAGAGCAATATGTTCATACAGTTATGTTTGAAAGAAGTATATTTATGTATATTATTATTATAATTCCATTGTTAATTTTTCCTTATAATTTAATTAAACCTTTCTTTAAGTATTCAGCTGCTGTGCCCTTTGGGTCAAATGAATTATATACAATATTGACTCGTTAACTATGGTGCATTTAACCATAAAGTAATGGCCCTACTTATCTCTTTTTGTAAAATCTCTTTACTGTAGTCTTGTCAAAATTGTAATTACTATCTCTCATGTCCTTTTAGTTCACCTGAAGCATAACAGATGCTGATCTATCTTCTTATTTTATGTCTATTTCAATCTTTGTATTTCATTTGTGTTTCTCATAAACAACATGTGGTTCAATTCCATGTTCCAATTCTACTATCCTCTTCAATTTTATGGGTTAACTCATCCCATTCATCTTCAGAATTATGGGTGTTCATCTTGGGTACTAATATCTTTCTCCCTCTTTCCTTTACCTTTTTCTTTTTATAATTGTTAAATTATATTTATTTAGTATTTTATTTTTCCAGTTATATGTAAAAACAATTTTAACACTCGTCTTTTAACACTTTGAGTTCCCAATTCTCTCCCTTCCTTTCTCCCCATTCCCCACATTGAGAAGGCAAACAATTTGATATCGGTAAAACATGTGTAATCATGCAAAACATATCCATAATAATCATGTTGTATTGCTGAGAATAGCTAAGTCATTCACAGCTGATCATCTTACCATATTGCTGTTATTTTGCACACAGTATATTTCAACTTGCATCAGTCCATGCAAGTCTTTACATGTTTTTCTGAGAACATCCTGCTCATCATTTCTTTTTTTTAATTCATATATATTATTTATTATTTAATATTTTTAGTTTTCAACATTTACCTTGTCTGTCCTATTAGCCAATCTATTAATGCCTCAGAATTGTTTTAATTCACATTTCTCCAAACAGTTGTGGGTTGGATTATTTTTTCATGTGGCTATATATAATTTTGATTACTTCATGTGAAAACTTATAATTTCTTTTGATCATTTATCTATCAGGAAATGGCTCTTATTTTCATAAATTTGACTCAGTTCTGTATACATTTGCAAGATGAAGCCTTTATCAGACAAACATGCTTAAATTTATTTTTCAAAATTGCTAATTGTATTCCCCTCTATCCTATTTCATATCTTTCCTGGACATATTTTCCATGACTCTTGTTTTTGATAATATATTTTATAATATATTAATATTGTTTGAATTATTTCAATCTTTTTAAATTTTATTTTTCTGTTTGTATGTTTTCCCTATTAGTTTGTCTTAACAAATCATTATTTCATGACTCATTCTAATTTTCTTTTTAATACATGTATATGCATAGATATATATACATATATAATTGGATATTTTCAAATTACTTTAAAATTAACTTTTTTAAAAAATTTTGAGTTCCAAATTCTTTTTCTACCTCCCATCCCATCCCACCTCTTGTGAAGGCAAGCAAGATATCAATTATACATATGAAATAATGCAAAATATTTCCTTATTAGCCCTGCTACAAAAGAAAACATGCATACACACACATACACACACACACACATACACACAAATAAAAACAAGGAAAATAAGGAAAGGGAAAAAAACAGTATGCTTCAATCTTCATTTATAGTTCATCACTTCTCTCTTGGAAGGTTAATAGCATTTTTCATCATGGATCCTTTGCTATTATCTTGGATCATGGTCTAGACAGAGTAGCTTAGTTTTTCATATTTGATCATTCTCACAATATTACTGTTGTTATATACAATATTTTCCTGCTTCTTCTCACTTCACTTTGCATAAGTTCATGTAAGACTTCCTAGGTTTTTCTGAAACCATCCTGCTTGTCATTTCTTATAGTGCAATAATATTCCATCACAATCACACTCCACAATGTGTTCAGCTATTCCCCAATTGATGTACATCCCCTCACTTTCCAATTCTTTGCCACCACATAAAAGAGGCTGCTATAAATATTTTGAAAAAAATGGGTCTTTTCCCCTTTTCTTAGATTTTTTTGGTATATAGCTCTAGTCATATTAATGCTGGGTTAAAGTACACACAGTTTTATAGCCCTTTGAGTATAGTTTCAAATTGTTCACACAATGTTTGGACCAGTTTACAACTCCAAAGACAGTGCCTCAGGTCTTTATTTTTCATATCCCTTCCAGTATTTTCCTTTTTGGTCATGCTAGCCAATCTTAAGGGTGTGAGGTGGTACCTCCAAGTTGTTTTAAGTTTCATTTCTCTAATCAATACAGATTTAGAACATTTTTAAATGATTATTGATAGCTTTTATTTCTTCTTCTAAAACTGCCCGTTCATATCCTTTGACCATTTATCAATAGGGAAATGATGATTATCTTTATTAATTTGGCTCAGTTTCCTATATATTTGAAAAATGAGGCCTAATTTTGAGGGAGTTAAATTGCTGAGTACGTTTTACTACCATCTGTTCTAATGTATCCACTCTTGCTATTTTTTTCTCTCTGTCTATTTTACTTTGTTTCTCTTGCTTCGTTTCTAAGTGACACTGTTACAGTGCTTGAGAACAGCACCTTCTTTTCTAATAGGTTCTGAGTAGACTTACTATCTTCTTTTGGGTTTATCCCTGGGACTTCTCCTCGTCTAAGGCATTTTTTTTTCTTTCTTCCTCCACTTCCCCCCATATTTCTAGTCTGAGTTTCTGAATTGAGTATGCATTTACCATAAACTTCTTTCCTGCACTCCTGGATGATAGGGATAGGCACTGCTTTATCCTGAATGTGGAGGCTAATATTAGGTCTCATCTTCTACAGAAATTGTGTATTCTTATCTCCTTGTTTAGTTATCCAATAAGTTGATATGGATCAGTCTCTTGTTTCTTCTGTATCACTGTGTCACCTTATGCTGACATTGGTCTGGCTCTGGCTACTACTTTGGGCCTGACTACTTTATACTTCACATTCTATCTACCCAGCTTATCTCCTTTGTAAGCCTCCACAGGTTTCTGGCTATCTTTTGTGAAGTCTTGGAATGGATTGAGAAGTTTATAACTATTTGTCTTTATTTTTCTTGATCATTATTCCTTCTAGGGCATTTTTAGAGTATTACTGGGAGTGTTTGTGGGCTTAATATTTAAGAAATTAAAGAAATCAGAGACTTGAAGATTATATGTAGGAATATATAATCCTTTTTTTTTGAAAGAAAAAGATTAAGAAGTTTTAAAACTTGATGAGTCCTAAACACCACTAAACATGAAAATGCCTACATTTCATCACACTACATTACTTATTAACAAAATAAGAGGCATTTCCCAAATTAGTTATATGTATAGAGTCAGATCTTTGACTTATTTGATCAAAGATCAAAATCAACCTTAAACTAGAGAATAGGGCAAAATCTACAATGCATTTAATGAAAAGGCATGGAAGTAAAAAAGATGAAAGGGATAAAGACATGAACTATTACCATATGATATGGAAGGTTAAGAGATATAATTCATTTACCACTAAGAAGGCACAAATTCCCAGAAAACTTTTCAGCCAGCAAAAATTCTATCTTCCTGAAAACAAGAGGGTCATAGATGCTAAAGATAATATACTCCTGGAATAAACATTAGTCTGCAAAAATCTCACAGAGGACAGTTAAAAGATTTGAGCAGTGCTCCCTTGTACTGTGAAACAGAAAGCAGTGGTGAAGGGAAAGTGAGTTCACAGAGACTTTATTTTAAGACTGAGTTAATACTAAATCATCTCCAAATTATTTAATTATGCAGCTGGAAGGGGGAAAATATGAAAAAAAAAACAGATTGATCTCTGACTTGAGCTATTTTAAAAAGATCGGTCAGTTATCAAAAGTCAGAACCAGTGACAGTGGATAAGTGTGTACAGATGGATTCCCACAGGAGAATTCTTTAGGTTAGATGAAAACTGATAGAAAAATCAAATCATGGGCCCTGATGGATCAATAGTGTCATTTTCATTTATGAAGGACAACACATTAAATGACTTCTTATTGATTTGATGGAATTACTGCAACTCATCAAATGACTATTATCATCAGGCATTAACTTGAACAAAGGAAAGTGAAGAATCTAATAATTCCTAAGCTACCTTGAACCTGAAATATCAAATGAAGAACTGGGCAATTGTCTTGATCCAGCCTAAAAATCCACATTTGCAAGCATCAAATATATTAGCAAGATTGGGAGTGCAGTAGAAGGGTTTGGTCTAAATTACCTGATTCTTCATCTTAATTGTTAATAATATATTGCACATATAAAATATAGCTCTTGTTCAAGAAATATGCTATAGAATTGTTTATCAACTTGTGTTTAAAATCTGACATAAAATAAATTGTTACATGTTAATAATAACATTTAATTTTATTTGACCTTCACAATAAATTCAAGAAGTGGTTTGAGTATTAGAAAAGCTAATATAAAAGTGAACATAAAATGTTACCTTAATACCTTAGGAATCATTTGCAATTCAAAGCACATATGTGCAAAATTGAGTTATGTAAAAGATTGAGAATAAAAAATATAGTGTTGAATTATATTAAAAAATTGAAGTGAATTAAATTCATGGGATATGGTGTAAACTCATTTTAAACATAAATCAGAATCAGAAATGGTAATTTTCCTAGTATGTATTTTTCATTATATTCTTTTCAGACCCATTATAAATTAAGATTCTTCAGCCTCATTTCAAATTCTCCTTAAATTTATTTCTCCCCTAGGAAACTTCACCTGATTAAAGATCTGAAAATCTAAACTACTTTCCTTACCTTAGCCCATGTTGAATACCATTCTGCAGGTTATTATTGAGTGGTCTGTACATGCCTAACCCAAAAGAAACATAAAACATGTAACTGACCTTAAATGATTTGTAATCTAGTGAGGAAGAAAAGGCACGTGAAAAAATAGAGAACAGGACAAAGCAGTATATAAAGTATTCAATTATGTGGATATAGAGCTTAATGCATTATTATTCAATTAGGAGTCATAATAAAAGACTCAGATTCTAGTTTTGACACTACCATTCAATTGACAGGTAACCTTGGGAAATTGAGGCAACTCCTCTGCCTCATTAATTTATTGGTATAATAAGAGGAGTGCAATAAATGATTCTATGTTCCCATTCAGCTCTACCATTCTGTGACTGAATGTGCAAAGAATTGAGAGGAAAAAATGGCCAGTGTAATTTGACCCAAGCAGGAAAGTGTCCACAGAATAAGTGATACTTTTGTTCAACTCAATAAGCATTTACTGAGTGCCAACTAGTGCAAGCTATTTATTCTAATAGTCAGTGAAGGAGATAAAGTGACCTTGAAAAATTCTTCCCTTCCTTGAGGAGCTTACAATCTAGTAATGTAAGCAATCCTTAGTTTCTATGGTCAATCTTTTATCTTAGTGGTGAAGGCACTACCTCCGATGATACATGTTATAATTGTTCTACCCCTTTCTTGCCCTGTAAGTTTCTTGCACATGTCTCTTTGAATGTCCTCTTTAGAGGGTTTACTGAAGGTCCAGAAGAAATTCTCTACATTAAAGTCCTTAGAATTGTCAAATGGTTCCACAGAAGAAATTGATATTTTTTTATCAATAGACGTTGATCCTTGAGAACAGGGATAGACTTGCTTTTCCTTTTGTATCCCTGGCACACAGCATGGTCCTTTGTACACAAAAGTTTGCTGATGATTATTTACCTGGCTCTCTGGGGAATAAACACACACACACACACACACACACACAGACACACACACACACACACACCACAATGTGTGTGTGTGATTTCCCATTTTCCCATCTATCACTTTCTTAAGTCTAGAAAATAAAACAATAAATCAAACCCTTATTTGCAGCATTTACTAATTTCCTTACATTTCAATACTTAGAGTGAGAGTGAAAATGTAATTATCAGGTCTCAGATGTCAGCACAAGCCAGCTTGAGCACGTCTCTGTACATAGTCAACTCTTAATTTCTTTTTACATTCATTTAGTTTCATTTTTCAAATGTAACTTTTTAAAGAAAGAAGCTTGGGCTTATATAAATCACTGTCATTTTTCAAACATAAACAACTGTGTTCTTTTTTTCCATACAACTAGAGACCAACTGTTCATCTGCTGTAATTTTCTAACAAATCTATGTCGATGCCTGGAACAACTAGGTGGTATAGTGGATAGAGTGGTAGCCCTGATGTCAGAAAAACATATCTTCCTGAGTTCAAATCTGATCTCAGACACTTACTAGTTGTGTGACCCTGGGCAAGGTACTTAATGATATTTGCCTTGGTTCTTCATCTGTAAAAATGTTTTGGAAAAGTAAATGGCAAAGAACTCTAGTAGCTTTGTCAATAAAATCCCAAATGAGGTCATGAAGACTCAGATATAACTGAAATAAGTGAACGACAAGATATCTATATCAATCTATCTATCTATCTATCTATCTGTCTGTCTGTATATCTATTTATATCTGTATCTGTAACAATTTATGCATGTCTATGTATGTTTCCATAACTATATCATCTCAATTTATATCAATGTTTATGTCTATAGGTATAGATATAAAAGAGAGAATAGGAAATAATGACCTCTGCTCTTAAGTCCCTATTATAATTAAAAGCATATAATTTACAAGGATTGCTTTCTAACAGTAAGTATCCAACTACAATTAAATAACATGAATATGAAGTAGACACATTCAGGATGGTTTGAGGACTTTCTCCAGTTATCTTTGGGGGCCTGCTCAATGTGCAGCGATGTAGCCTAAAGAAGGAAAGGAATCAAAGAAGTTTTGAAACTGTGAGGCCAGAGTACTCTGAAGGTATCTGAAGGATAGATAGATAGATAGATAGATAGATAGATAGATAGATAGATAGACAGACATAGATATATGGATATGGATATATATATATATATGTACAAATATGTGTGAATATCTGCATATAGACATATGTATGTATATACATACATATCCACATGCATATGTGTATATATGTGCATAAACATATATACATACACATACATATATATACACATGTGCATGTATGTGTACATACGTGTGTATATGTATGAAATTATTCAGAGGAGAAAGAAAACTACTCTAGGATGGAGCAATAGCATTAGCAAAGGTTTGTATATAAATAATAAACCCATCATGTTTTAAAAATTATTTATCATTACTACATCTATCCATAGAAAACACAATTCTTGGAAATTCACATTTCAGCCGTACTACCCTTCTGCGGTTCTGCAAGTGAATGAGGTAAGAGAGCTCTTAGAAAGGTGGCCTCAAATACTGCTGACATGTTATTCCAATTACATAAGCATGTTGGTTCAACTCTTTTCTTTGGAAGGGCTTTGAGATCCAAACTAATACAGTACATAAAATTACAGTCTAATATTTTTAAAGTATTTTCCCCCTAGGTATATACTAGCTACATGGCTCAGTGGATAGAGCACTGGGCCTGCAGTCAGACATCTGAGTTAAAATCTGTCCTCAAACATTTACTAGTTTTGGAACCCTGGTTTGAGTCATGTAATCCTTATTTGTTTCAGTTTCCTCAAATGCAAATTGGATATATTAATAGCACCTACTTCTCAGTGTTTCTGTGATGATTAAATAAGTTAATATTTATAAAGTGCTTATCACAGTGCTTGGCACATAGGTGCTATATAAATGTTTATTTTGTTATCCTTTTCTAAGAAAATAACCATTAAGAGATTTCTTTTATCCATAAAAAGAGTCATTTATTAAAGACCATATTATCATTTAAAGGCTTAATGTTGCTGCTAAAGGTGGCTAAATAGGGGGAAATTATCTTTTAAAAACATTAGCATAATTACTGAATGTATTAGCAATAAAATTGGAAATATTGAAGATGTTTCTAAGAATCTCATTAATTTCATGTACCATTAAGGTAGACAGAATGGGGTAGTCAATTTGAATTTTGAATCAAACCCTGAATTTTACTATATAGATATTGACATTGGCTACTTACGTAATTTCAATTCATATAACATTTCTCAACCTTATATTCTTTTGCTAAAACAGGGTAAAAATCCTTTTTCTACTTAATTTATAGGATTATTGTGAGGAAGGAAGTATTTAATAAATATGAACTGTTTATTGTTTATTTATTCAAATAACATTCCTACCTTTCCAAAATCAACCCACTGACCATCCAGCTAAAACCTTCACTCCTAGACTGTCATGTCTTAGCTAAAACCTCACCTTCTAACACTCTTTCCCACTTATCTTAATTCTACAGTCTTTCCTCTATGGATTATCTCCAGCTTATTCTGTATGTGTCTTGTTCATACATACTTATTTGTGTATTGTCTTTCCCATTAGACTGGGAGATGCTTGAGAGTAGGGACTGATTTTTGCCTTCTTTTTATCTCCATTATTAGCCTAGTGCTTGGTACATAGTAAATGTTTAACAAATGTTTATTTACTGACCGATACTAAATATTTTATTAACAGTCCCTGCAGAACAGCTCTGACTTGGCCAGATTGATTGAGACTGGCATAAGTAAATGAATTGACATGAATGAATGAATGAATGAATGAATGAATGAATGTAAAAGGTACTGACCATGTACAAAGCAGTGCTGGGTGCACAAACTGGAAGTTGGGGAGAACTCTTATTCTCAAGGAGCTGACATTCTAATGTGCCAGATTGTCACAGTCTAGCTCAGTGATCTGTCACACTGTGAAAGCATGATCTTTATTTGTTTTACCAAATCAAAACAAAATTGCTTCTAATGTCTAATGCCCACAAATCTATATTGACCTATAATTCATACTGTATAAAATACATAGATAATAATTACTCTAGATTTTCTTGATGTTACAATGTTAGGTGTGGGTGATGTTATGTTTTGCTTTTTTGTAGGAGTTGTAAAAAGGCATTCAATATTGGAAGAACAATTTAAAGGCTATTCAGTTATTTATTAAATAACTATATCAATTTTAACATTGTATGAAATAAATATTATGTCATTCCCTCACTCAAGAAAATTATAATCTTCTCATGTTTCACTGATAAACTACCATTGGTCTTAGACTATAAACTCCTTGAAGGCAAGAATTTTTTTAACTTTTAAAATATCTACTATGTAACACAATATTGCAAACATGGAATCAATAAAAATGCTTGTTGAGAGACAACATGACATAGTACAAAGGCAAGTCAACTGTGAGCCAGAAGATGAGGATTTTATATTCCAATTTTGTCATCTAAAACTGTTTGAGGTTTAGAATATATAAGTGCTTTTCCCAATAATTGTTGTTTGTCCTTCATTCTCAAAGAGGACTGTTGCTAGTAGGTGGCAGAGAAGAAAGCTTAAATCATTGTCTCCTGTCTCCTAAAGCAAACAGCCCCTCCCACTTGTCTTTTTCTATATTTAGTATAAAATATTTCATACAATGGAGCCAAAATGGTGGCTGGAAAGCAGGGACCAGTGTGAGCTCCTGGCCCAGTCCCTCCAAAAACCTATAAAAAATGGCTCTGAACCAACTGTAGAACTTCAGAACCCACAAAAGAGCAGAAGGAAGCAGGGCTGCAGCCTAGGACAGCCTGGATGGTCTCTGGGTGAGGTCTATCCCACATGGAGCTGGGAGCGGAGCTGAGCAGAGCCCAGCCTGAGCAGCGAGGACCAACCAGACCAGGAGCCGGGCGGGATGTGATCTACCACCCTGAATCAGTGAGCTGCAGCAGTTACCGAACTTCTCAACCCACAAACACCAAAGACAGTGGAGAAGGTTAGTGGGAAAAGCTGTGGGAGTGGAAGGAGGTCCTGGTTTGGCTTCCAGCCCTGAGGGCAGCGGAGGTGGGGCAGCTACACCTGTTCTTGTTTCCGTCCCCAGGCCCAGCTGGTGGGAGGAATTAAGTGGTGGATCAGAGCAGGAGTGCACAGCCTGCTGAAGATCTAAGCCCAGTCCGGGTTGGAGGTTCTTGAGGAAGGAGTAGTGCTGGGGTGACAGAGCTGGCACCTCCCCCCCAAACATGGAACATAGAACTCTCTAGTTTACAAGCAGTCATACCCCACTGAAAAACTCAAGGGTCAAGTTTGTTGGTTGGGAATATGGCCAGGCAGCGAAAACGCACCCAGATTCAGTCTCAGACTTTGCATTCTTTCTTTGGTGACAAAGAAGACCAAAACATACAGCCTAAAGAAGACAACAAAGTCAAAGAGCCTACAACAGAAACCTCCAAGAAAAACATGAACTGGTCCCAGGCCATGGAAGAGCTCAAAAAAGATTTGGAAAAGCAAGTTAGAGAAGTAGAGGAAAAATTGGGAAGAGAAATGAGAAGGATGCGAAAAAAACATGAAAAACAAGTCAATGACTTGCTAAAGGGGACCCAAAAAAATACTGAAAAATACACTGAAGAAAACAACACCTTAAAAAACAGACTAACTCAAATGGCAAAAGAGCTCCAAAAAGCCAATGAGGAGAAGAATGTCTTGAAAGGCAGAATTAGCCAAATGGAAAAGGAGGTCCAAAAGACCACTGAAGAAAATACTAATTTAAAAATTAGATTGGAGCAAGTGGAAGCTAGTGACTTGATGAGAAATCAGGATATTATAAAACAGAACCAAAGGAATGAAAAAATGGAAGACAACGTGAAATATCTCATTGGAAAAACCACTGACCTGGAAAATAGATGCAGGAGAGATAATTTAAAAGTTATTGGACTACCTGAAAGCCACGATGAAAAAAAGAGCCTAGATATCATCTTTCAAGAAATTATCAAGGAGAACTGCCTTGATGTTCTAGAGCCACAGGGCAAAATAGTAATTGAAAGAATCCACCAATCGCCTCCTCAAAAAGATCCCAAAAAGAAATCTCCTAGCAATATTGTCGCCAAATTCCAGAGCTCCCAGATCAAGGAGAAAATACTGCAAGCAGCCAGAAAGAAACAATTTGAGTATTGTGGAAACCCAATCAGAATAACCCAAGATCTGGCAGCTTCTACATTAAGAGATCGAAGGGCTTGGAATGCGATATTCCGGAGGTCAATGGAGCAAAACTGAGTATCGTGCTCCAAGGCAAAAAAAATGGATTTTCAATAAAATAGAGGACTTTCAAGCTTTCTCAGTGAAAAGACCAGAACTGAATAGAAAATTTGACTTTCAAACACAAGATTCAAGAGAAGCATGACAAGGTAATCAAGAAACAGAAATTGCGAGGGACTTACTAAAGTTGAACTGTTTTGTTGACATTCCTACATGGAAACATGACATGTATGATTCATGAGACCTCAGTATTAGCATAGCTGAAGGGAATATGCATATATATATATATATATATATGTTTATGTACATATATATAAGTGAATGTGTATGTATGTATATATCTATATATCTATATCTCTCTCTATATATATATATATACATTTATAAAAGAGAGAGAGCAGACAGAGAGTGAGTTAAAGATGAAGGGAAGATATCTAAAAGAAATAAAATCAAATTAAGGGATGAGAGAGGAACATATTGAGAGAGGGAGATAGGGAGAGATAGAATGGGGTGGATTATCTCGCATAAAGGTGGCAAGAGGAAGCAGTTCTGTGGGAGGAGGGGAGAGGGCAGGTGAGGGAGGAATGAGTGAACCTTGCTCTCATCAGATTTGGCCTGAGGAGGGAATCCCATACATACCCAATTGGATATCTTACCCCACAGGAAAGAAGAGGGAGGAAGATAAAAGGGGGGGGGATGATGGAGGGGAGGGCAGATGGGTGTGGAGGTAATCAAAAACAAACACTTTCAAAAGGGGACAGGGTCAAGGGAAAAAATTCAATAAAGCAGGATGGGTTGGGAAGGAGCAAAATATAGTTAGTCTTTCATAACATGAGTATTGTGGAAGGGTTATACATAATGATACACATGTGGCCTGTGTTGAATTGCTTGACTTCTTAGGGAGGGTGAGTGGGAAGGGAAGAGGGGAGAGAATTTGGAACTCAAAGTTTTAAAAACAGATGTTCAAAAACAAAAACAAAAAGTTTTTGCATGCAACTAGAAAATAAGATACACAGGCAATGGGGCGTAGAAATTTATCTTGCCCTACAAGAAAGGAAGGGAAAATGGGATGGGAGGGGAGTTGAGTGATAGAGGGGAGGGCTGACTGGGGAACAGGGCAACCAGAATATATGCCATCTTGGAGTTGGGGGGAGAAAATTTGTAATTCAAACTCTTGTGAAAATCAATGTTGAAAACTAAATGTGTTAAATAAATTTAAATTAAAAATAAAAAAATAGCAAAAAAACATAATTGGAAAATAGTGAACAAAATAAAAATATGATATAGCAAAAAAAATAAAAAAATAAAATATTTCATACTCTAAGCCACAGATGAGTAATTTGTTGTTGTAGCACAATATAACCATAAATTCGCACTCAACATTATATCTCTTTGTATCTGTCTATCAATCATTCAACAAACTTTTTTCCCTCATAGAGTTCACTCCATTCTTTCAAAGCTCAGATCAAGTGCCACTACCCATGCAAAGTCTTTTCTAAACCACTCAGTTAATTGTGACCATAAAAATACAAAAATTGTTATATATATATATATATATATATATATATATATGTGTGATTATATGTCAATGAATTAGTCAATTAACATTTATTAAGCACCTTTTGGGGTGTACAGGTGTTCAGGGAACACGAGTGCCTCTGCTGTGAGGCCTGCCGAGCCTTTTTTAAGTCTGCTTTCCACCTTCAGTGTCCACCTCCCACCAAACTCACACCTGTGGCTCCAAGAAATTGTAGTATGTATAGCAATCAGTTTCAGCAGACTGGCTAAAACAGGTTGAGGGTAACTGAGAGGCCTCAAACACATTGATGAGTTAGAGTGTCTACCCGAAGCACATGAAGACTTCCCCCAGTCAAAGGGGCAGATGTGAACAATTTGTCCAAATATCCATGAAGGTGATTGATGCAAGCACTGTGGATCATTTACAGATTTTTTAGACATCAAAGATGAGTAGATCGTCTACTGTACCTGAAGCCATCACCAGTTGACTTGACTTTTATCTTGCCACTAGACTTTGATGACTCTGGGACAGAGAGTGAGGCTGATGACTTTGTATATCTCTGTTCCACTTAAATCCAGTTTATGCATGAATCAAAAGACATCACCCATACCATTTCACCATTTTTACCTACCTCAAAGTTCTTTGGTAACAGGCAAATGACAAAGCATCAAGTAAAGATACTCTAGGAGCTGTAGTCACAAGCCTACCCACAGGCAGCCCAGGCCATGGGGTCATCTTCTCACCGGACTGAAACAGCAATGGGATTCAGCAACCCATGTGTATTTAAGGAGCCTTTTTGAAAGACTGCAATGTTCATGTCCTGTCACAAGGAAGAGGCTAGGAAAGGTGCTTTTTAGCATAATGTTTTCAGGGATGGTGTTGGATGCCTTTAATGAGGAAAAAAACAGCATCGAGGTCATCTACTGCACTGATGGTAAATTATTTAACTTGAAAAGGCTAAAAGCCAAGAGTAAAGGGGAGGGAGAGTAGGTGCATTGCTTTTTTATTCTCAGATGATTGTACACTCAAAAGTCTCCAAGGCTGAGATGCAGCAAAATGTGAATCAATTTTCTGCTATTTGTGCTAATTTTGGCCAGACAATTAATACCAACAAAAGAGAGGTTCTCCACCAACCATCACTGTACCAATTATATGTAGAACCAATGGTTATGGAAAATTGAAAAATTTTGAATGATGTGGATAAGTTCACTTAAGGTCAGCAGCATGCTTTCTAGGGATGTACACATAGATGATGAGGTTGACACAATTGCCAGAGCTACCTCACTGTTTGGGAGGCTCTGAAGGAAAGGGTGGGAGAGAAGAGACATTAGATTGCCTATCAAAGTGAAGGTATATAGAGTCATTGTTGCATGCTTATGAAACTTGTACAGTTATACCAGTGCCATGCCAATAAACTGAATCACTTTCCTTTGAATTATCTTAGAAATATTCTGAACATCACGTAGCAAGAAAAAACACCTGACACTGAGGTCCTTTCTCAAGCTGAATTACCAAGCATTCAAACTCTCACATAAAGAGTGCAACTCCATTAGGGTGGCCACATTGTTAGAATGCCAAAATACATTTGCCTAAAGGATATTTTACCAAGAATGCACATAAGGCAAGTGTTTCCACAGAGGTCAGAAGAAGCAATACAAGGACACTCTCAAGGTCTCTCTGAACATTGGAATTGGGAAACATTGGGAGACACTGGCATAGGACCACCTAGCATGGCATGCCCACATCAAAGAAGGCACTGTGCTCTGCGAGCAAAGAAGAATTGCAGTAGCTCCAAAAACAAAAACGTATTGTGTGTAAATTTAGACACATCTCCAGTCCAAATGTTTATATAAACTATTTGTTCCTGACCTGTGGTAAAGACTTCTGAGCTCATATTGGTCTACTCAGCCATAGCTGGATGCACTGCACATTGACCCTGACATAGTAATGTCATTTTGGTCCCCTTTGAGCATGAATGAAAATAACCACCAACCAACAGTCTATTCAGTATAAAGCACTGTGGTAAGGGCTAGAGATGCACCCCAAAAAACAGCAAATGTTGATCCCTGCCCTCAAGGAGCTCACAGTTTAATGGAGGAGACAATAAGCAAACAAATATGTACAAAAACGGTATATACAGAACAAATAGGAAATAATTTGTAAAAGGAAGGATCTAGAATCAAGAAAGATTGGGAAAGGCTTCTTTTACAAGACTGAATTTAGTTTTCAATGTAAAGAAGCCAGGAAAGTCAGGAATTAGAGTTGAGGAGAGAGGTATTTCAGAGACAGAGGAGAAAAAAAGTGCCTAGAGCTGAAAGATAGACTCTATTGTTCACGGAAAAGCCAGGAGGCCTGTGTCACCAGGTAGAAGAGTATGTAGCAGGCAATAAGGCATAAGAAGACTAAATAGGTGTGTGGGAGTGGTGAGGAGTAGGTGATGAACAGCTTTGAACACTGAGAGGATTTTATATTTGATCCTGATATTATATATGATAGGATCCACTGGAGTTTACTGAGTAAGGACATTGGCATAATCAGACCTGCACTTTAAGAAAATCACTCTGTCATCTGAATAGAGGATATATCGGAGTGGAGAAAAACTTGATGCAAAAAGACCTACCAGCAAGCTATTGTAATTATCCAGGTATGAGATAATGAAAGAATGTACCAAGGTGATGGCAGTGTCAGAGGAGAAAAAGAGTTAACTTTGAAAGATGTTGCAAAGTGTCCTTGTATCACTTCTGACAATGATCTGAACACTTGCCCTGTGTGAATTGTCCATAAAACAGTCTTTTGGCAAGCATATGTTTTGCATTAGAACAACGTGGCCGGCCCATTGAAGTTGCACTCACTGTCTTAAGAAGATTCTGAAAATCACCCAGCAGGATAAGGTACTGGACACTGAGGTCCTTACTTGAACTAAACTGCCAGGCCATCAAACTCTGCTTCAGAGAGCACAACTCCACCGGGTCTGATAGGTATGAGTTGAATCAAGATAGAGTGTCAGGCCAAAAACCTAGATGGAAAAGAAAATTAAGGAGGAAATAGAGATTAAGGCATTATGTATATATATGCATATGTGACTATGTGTATACAAATACATCTATCTACACATATAAATGTATTACTTTTCTATCTAATATTTTCTCTCCCTCCCTATAAAAAATTTAAAAAGCCTGTAGACTGTTTGAGGGAGGGTTGCTTGTTTTTTACCTTTGTATTCATAGTGCTTTGAACATTGCTAGCAAACTGTACACTCTTTATACATGCTTTATACATTCAAATATATAAATAAATATTGATATGTTTATACACGTCTATCTGCTTGGTGAAATAATTTGCATAAATATATACATGTATATATATGCACATGCATGTAAAAGTGTATCTTAGCTGATTGTGACATTAAATTGATTTTTAAATGATAGCCCACTATTTGTATATCTTTATACAGGTTATTATATTGAAAACTTGATTTCAGATTGAGAATTATGGTTAGCATCAACATTTGTTTAGTACCAAAAATTGTTACATTAAGCATTTATAGAAAGCAATTTTCTAGCCTGGGTTTCATCTCAGATACATAGCCTGGATTTAAGAGGAGTAGCACAAACTATTAACCTTAATCCATCTATTTGTTTAATAATAAGGAATCTATTCCTTTATAAAATCACAGGAAATTAAATTAAAACCATGAGTAACAGAACTTTATAATTTTCAAGGAGCTTTTCATGTTATTACATTCCAATTTTCATGTGAGTGCTGAAAATTCTTAGATTTTCTTTTCTGATAACTATTTTCAGCAGTACCTTTAAAAGTGGATCATTTAAATAGAAATTAAACAATACCTAACTGATGATCAAAAAAAATTCAGAAGCTGTTGCAAGAGGATTGGGGTGAGAGAAGAAAACAATAAGTCCCCCCCACCACCACATGCCCCTTTTCACAACAATATAGAAATGTTTTCAAATATCAAGAGGCACAAGCAGTACATTTATATTCTAACTTTGACAATAAGTGTGATGGGAAATATCAGGGAGAAGCTATGTTTGCTTAGGGCTATGTTAAAACCAAGGAACCTATATAATATCCTGCAAGAGCCAAGACTGATATGAAATAGTGATCTAATCATTGAATAGAAGAATATTAGAGCTGGAGGGCTCTACAGAGAAAACCTAGTTCCATGCTCTCAGTTTCAAAATGAGGAAATTGAGGCACAGAAAGCTAACAATTCCTTGTCTGAAGTCGCACAGTTAGTTACTAGCAAAATGGGGACAAGAAGACATCTTAAATAGTAGACAGCAGATGGAGTACAGGCTTTAGAGACAGGAAGGCCAAGGTTAAAACCTTGCATCTGTTATTTATTAACTGTATTACTAAGAGCAAGTCAATCCACCTATTTGAGCTTCAGCTTCTTGTTCTACAAAATAAGAATAATGATACCTTTGAAGTTACCTCGCAGGCTTATTGTGAAGTCAGAAATAGCAGTGATGAGGTGGAGTCGTACAGTGGAAAGAAGTCTGGATTTGGAACCAAAGATTTAAACTCTGACTCTGCAACTCACTTAACCTGTGTAACTTTGTACAAATTCCTTAACACACTTGTTATCTTCTTTCTTACCTGTAAGATGAGATCATTGAATTCCATGGCTTCTACTACCTTCCAACTCCAAATTCATAATCTAACCTAGGTATGCTAACTCCAATTAACAATTTTATAAAGTTGTTCATTTTTACAATGTTGTTGCTATAGTATAAATTGTTCTATTTGTCTTCATTTCAATCTGTATCAGTTTATACAAATATTCCGAGGATTCTGACACTATCTCCATCATTTTTATCACTCTGATTAACGCAATGAGGAATTTTGAGCCCCAAGAACTAATGATGAAAAATGTTGCCCATATGACAGAGGATGATAAGCTAAATATGCAGGATCAGACACACATTTTAGAGACCCACAATATGGGAATACAGATTTGCCAGGCCATGAATATTTGTCATAGCTATTTTGTTTTCAAGGTGATGGTAGGGATAAAAAATTCTAATCAATTCAAAAAATAATTTCTATACGAGTATACATGCATAAACACACACATATGTACACACACATATCTATGTATCTGAGTGTCTTTAGTTTTTAATAACAGCCATTCTGTCCCCTAAACTCCTCTCCTGTACCCTGTGACAATGAATAACACATAAGAAATACTAATCAGTATACCACCCCTGTCTGGCGAGATATTAAAAATTGCACGTACATTCTTACATATCTCTACTAAGAAGAGGGAGATTTGATCATCTGTACGATTTGAATTTCTTATTTTCTTTTACATTAATGTCATTATGAATGTTCTCCTGTTTCTATATCTTGCTTCAATTCATATATGTGTTTGCACTTTCTTAGAAGTCCTCATATTCATTAATTTTTTTACAATACAATATACCATTATACTCATTCATCTTCATTTGTTTAGAGATTATCTAGTCAGTAGGCACTGATCTTGTTTTCAGATTTTGCTACCAGGCAAAAAAGTATTTACACACAGACATGTATGCATATATTTATACACATATACGTATATGAACATATATGTATATATTCTGAAGTCTTATATTTCAGGGACCTATCCAGTCAAAGAGGCCTCGACTCTTTACGGTTGGTGCTTGTTATTTCTTTAGGTGAACAGGAAGCTGTCCCGGAGGCCAGGGCAAATCAAGGCTTAGGGGCAGCTTTTTTGCCTTTAAAAAAAATCTAATCCCTGTTACAGAAGGGAAGGAGATAGGTCCTGGGCTTAAACAAGGGACGTATATTTCAATCAGGTTCTAAGGAGAGCTTTGTTTCCTTTTAGCCAAAACTAATCCCTGTCACAGAGGAGAAAGAAGATGAATGTCATGTTGTGGAGTAGCCCTAATATTAGTCCTTTTATCCTCACTATGCCACTTCTGGTAGATGATGATAGAATCATAAATGAAGATCTGAAAGGGTTCCCAAAGACAAACTAGTTCCACTCCTCATTTTAAAGTTGAATAATATGGCAGTCATGGAATTAGCCCCAAGTGATTTGCCCATAGTCACAACAATAGTATCAATAACCATAAGCAAGATTTGAATGCACATCCTCTGACCTCAGAATGAACTCGTTGCAATATAACAAGCTACTTCTCATTTTTAGTTAAAAAAAACTTACATGGCAGCTGATAATTTGCAATTTTTCTCTGAAAGATGCTTGTTTATGTCTTTTGACCACATATAATAGAATTTTAAGAACTTTTAGTTGTGCATACATAGATCAAGTCCCTAAATATCCTGAATAGAACTTCTTTTCATAGTTTTGAAAGTTAAAAGCATGATTTTCTTTTTGAGGAATGATAAGAACTCAAGATCATAGGGGCCATTAAGTGAGGTCTGGTATCTAGAACAAGAGAGATGATCTCAGCTTAGGCTGCATATGGAGCACTGTGTTCAGTTTCTAATCTGGAGAATGTCTATGAATGGGAAATACAAATCATCAGAAATCTGGATACTATGCCATTTGAAAACAAATTGAAGCAGCTGAGATCATTTTATATGAAAATAATTATGCTTCTCCTAATGTTACTACTAATATTAATAATAACAATAACTGACACATATAATGTTTTAAAATTTGCATATATATCAATCACTTTTCACTTGTATGAAAGAATGTTATTTGGAAGAGGTTTTGGACTTGTTCTGTTACGCCTCAGTGGGCAAATCTGGGAGTAGTTGTGAAAGTGCAAAAGCATATTTAGGCTTGATCTACGAGGAAAGAATAAATACCAAGCAATTAGAGCCATCTAAAAGTGGAATAGACTGCCTCATGGGATTGTGGATACTCCATCACTTAGAGGCCCTTGTTAGATATACTTTAGAGTAGAATATTATTCATCTATGGATTTGACTGGATGTCCTCTACGGTCCTTCCAACTACAAAATTCTATAATTTTCTTATGAATTTTGCCACAATATTTCAAAGAAATGTGAAAGTCTCGTTATGGGTGAAAGATAATTTTCTGCAAACGGATTGTCATTATATCTGTGACTAATAATGTCGATGATATAGTCAACTCTTTTTCAAAGATTCATGAGTTTGTAAGGACTAATCCCTGTGTGAAACTGCAACTTTTAAATTATTTCTTATTAATTGCTATTAATCAAATTGCTTATTATTTCTTATTAATTGGATTATAGCTTATTAATCAAATGAATCTGTAACACTATTCTTAGTTAAATTACTGAATGCTGAAAGAGCATCAAGCATTGTATAAAGAAAGAACATTGCTACAATAATCAGAAGACTTGAGTTTGAGTCTCCATTTTTTCTATTCATTATTGATCTTATCCAGGCCAGGTCACTTTAGCTTTATAATGCTCAGTTGACTTTGCTTCAAAATGATAATGATTCCTTAACTTTCTAAAATGTAAGGGACTCAAAAGATTATCTGAATTTAGTCTGGGATCATTCACAAGAACTACTTTGTAAATGCCAAAAAATATATATACATGTGAGTTGTTATTGTTCTCCATTTGAGGGCAATAATGAGATATCAGGCAGACTTACAATGTCCCCAAAGCCATAACAGGTCAGTTTTGTTCAGAATTCTTCTTGCCCAAACTGCACTACCTAGGTCAGTCTAATAACATTTTGTTTGCAGACTAAAATTAAATGCGTATAGATAATGTTTAGTCAGAACATCTCTTGCTATCTTAAACAGATTTCTTTAAATGTACAATATTTCCAGTTAATGTCTGCCATCATTGAGAGGCCATGTGGTATGATGGATAGTGACCATCAGAAACAAGAATACTTTGGTTCAAATTGTGCCTTTGATATAGACTGAATGTGATCGTGGGCAAATCTCTTAACCTCTGAGCACTGTAAGGAACTCTTTAGGACCCTATAAATTACAGAGAAGATTCTAGTCTGCATTGGTGGGAGTTTCCTCATTTGGCAATTCCCTTTAACCATGAAATTCCATGTTTGTTACCCTTTCTTATTCTTGTATTTAATTAAAGTAAGTGTCATAGTCATCACATTTTGAATACTGAACTTATGATGAATTGTATTTAAAAAAATTCCAGGTGATAAATGTCCTTAACCTATCATTGCTGAGCAGACATATAAATTTACCATGAATAGAGCCACTTTCAGACAAAAACCCCACAGGGAATGTCTGACAGGAAAATACTCTTTCATTATAGCATCATCCATTTTGAAATATCGGTAGTGGATAAGAGACTACTTCGTGCAGGTCACAGCATCATACAATTTGGCCCACAACATGGGTACATGTAGGGCCTTAAGACTCATAACTCCAAGACTTTTGGGTTATTTTCATTTTTTAATGTTGAAAAGCAACAAAAAATACTGAGGGCCATATTTTTAAAAAGTTTAAAAAGAAAACTATCAGAACATGCACACACAAAAAAGAAAGTAAGAATTTTGTTTTTATTTATACTGTCTTTCTTATTCTTATTTATATTCCTAGCACTTACCAGAGCCTGGTACAAAGCAGGCACTTAATAAAATTGTATTGTGTTGTCTTTTACAGTGGCTAGATTGTGCAGTGGATAGGAGTTCAAATTCAGCCTCAAACACTTACTAGCTCTGTTACCCAAAGCAAACCCTATTTGCCTCAGTTTACTTATCTATAAAATGAGCTGAAGAAAGAAATAGCAAACAAATCCACTATATTTGACATGAAAATCCCAAGTAAGGTTAGAAAGAATCATACATAACTGAACAAATTTTATTTTTATCTTGATGCACTATCTTTTGTTTTAACTACATGATATAGACATAAATACATCATGGGCCAACACACATATCAGGAGTTTTCCCATTGGCCCTTACATTTAGGGGCGCCATTTTTCAGTTGACGCAACTGAGGCTGACTATATCCATACTTAAGGCATATCTATACCAAGAGGAGAACAAACTCTTGAAAATGACAAAGGGCTATTTCTGGACCAGCTGAAGAGCATTGAGAGGAGATAACAATGAAGTGGAAGACCAACTGAAGTAAATCTTAGTAAAGCAGTTCCTGTCCTAGATGAGACTGAGAAACAAGTGGTAGTGAAGTAAAAGTACTGAGAGGAACAAGCACACAAGAAGAAGAGAAGAATCCAGTTCTAGCAAAACTATCACAATTGGTGTCAAGGAGCAGACAAAAGAGAGTCAGGGAATCACAGATGCCAGATTTGCCAACTTGACTCATTGTCTCCTTTGCTGTCATTTGCAAATTTGGACAGGAAAGGGGTGTCCATGATTGGGTTCCAGTCTCTACCCCACTCCTTGTTGGTTCTTTTTAATATGTTTCAGCTCTTCAATGAGCCATATTCAAACATTTTTGTTTTTGTTTTTCAGAGCAATTTGTAGTTTAGGTACAACTGCTGAAATCCACATAGAATCCAGAATCTTGGTCAAAGTGTCTTAATCATTTAGGAGACCATGCCAACATGATAAAATTATACATGCAAAAAACCATTTCCATGGAGATGTCAGAACCAAAGCCAGTCTGACTCATCCAACAGGTTTATTGTCTAAGAAGGGGCATAAAGGGAGTATGCTGTTTCCTGGTTAATAAAAATCTAGTCCAAGGTTAGGTACATAGGAAATATTCCAACAGAGAAAGCATGAGAAATGATGAGTTTGCATCACGAAGCTGACAGGATTTTCTTACTCAGGGTGGGGGTAAAGCTACAGCTCTCATTCTAGGTTTTATCTGGGTCTGTCCATATTCTTTGGCACTGCCATATAAGTATCTGCACCTGCGTCACCCCTTTGGGAAGGGTTCAAATCTGCTCGGCAGGCTGGATGCTGAATATAAATAAATCTATTCCGTATATCAGGCTTTTCTTATTGTTTAACAGATCGGCTTCTGCTAACCTAGGGGCACATAGGCACATGGTTAATTTGACTACTGGGTAGCCTGGCTCTGGTTTCCTGGAAATCATACAGGTCCAGGGTATCAGCTGCTATTTAGGTGAGTATGTTTTGGATTTGAGAACCAAAGGGGAAACAAATCTGTTTAACACAGTGCAATTATGTAAATTAAGATCACTAGATCCAAACCCTCCCTCCTTCCCAAAAGCTCATAGTTATAAATTCATAATTATGTTAGTATTCTTTATTGTTGCATACCTAGTTAGCAATTTGTGTTAATAAGACATAGATCACAAGTCTGAAGCTTATGTATGTCATGAGTATGGCATACAAGATATGTTTTGCTTTGTTCCATGGACACAGACTATACTCCTTTGCCCATCATTCTGTCTTGCAAATGTAAATCACTGGCAGTTAGGTGGCTCAGTGGATAGAGTGCTGCATCTAAAGTCAAGAAGACCTTATTTCAAATCCAGCCTCACACACTTACTAGCTCTGTGACCCTAGTCAAGTTACTTAACCTCCGTTTGCCTCAGTTTTCTCAATTGCAAAATGGGGATAATAACAGCACCTACCACCCAGGTTTTTTGAGAAGATCAACTGAGATAATATTTTAAAGTTCTTAGCACAGCACCTGGCATATATAAATGGTAGTAAGGCCCACATAGTGCAAGGACTCTCTCTCACAGGTGGCATTGGGGAAGGGGATGTTGCCATGTAGCATGAAGGCAGGCAGAATAGAAATATCTAACCTCTTCGTCCCCAATCCTCCTTAAACAGCACTTTAATTAGCACCAGGATGGGAAGCAGGAGGGCAGGAGCCAGATACCACTCTACTCTCTTCAGAGAAAGGGACTGCCAAACTGGAATTTTATCAGTCTGTTTCCTTAAATATTGTCAGTTTAGGGGATGTGACCTAGTTCAGGCTAACTTCTTATTACTGTTTCATATTGGGGGAAAGCAGGACACTGCCCTTTATATCACTGACCCTTTTCCCACCAAATACCATTTGTACAATGTAACACACAGCACTTAGCCAAGAATGTCATATATCAGATAGATAACAGAATTCAGATAAGATATGTATAGGAGAATATATAATAGATAATACAAAGTAGGAACAAGGCAATTCAGCTTACCCCAAAGCAAAATTTTCAGATCTCATCCAAGGGGAAGTTCATCAAAATCTCTAGTGTAGCAAGTTAAGGATAATGACTTGGAGACTACCGACTCCTCTCCTGTCTACCCAGTCTTTTCCTTCGTCAACCTCAAGTTGTTTTGACTTTTGCTCATTTTCCCTCTCAAAGCTAGAAGACATAAGTGCCCAAAGAAACTACAGGATCTGAAGTGACTTGAAAACTCTCTGAAGAACTCAAAAAAGACTAAAGAAATTTCTTCTCTTGCCACTCCTGCCCCACTTTTCACCCAGAGATACTGATTCTCACTAATAAGGAGAAAGTATCACACCAATGGACTTCAGGATTGGGATAACAAGTATATTATAATATGCATGAACATAAAAACAAGATTAGGAATAGAATCCCTTAAGGAAAGTATATGTTTATATATGTATGTATGTGTATATATGTATACATGTATATATATACATATGTGTGTGTATGTTTTTATATATATATATATATATATATATATATATATATATATACATATATATATATATCAATTGCAATATATAAATATATCCATGCTCAATTGTAGCCTTGGGGTGGTGGGTACAGGGGAGGATGGGGAAAAAAGGGAAAAAAAAGTGTGCAGCAGAGTACAAAAGAAAACCTACAAGAAAGCAAAGGATGGGCAGCTTTCAACTTAATGGACAGTATATAACATATAGGCCTTCTTGCAATGATAAGTTATTGCTATATATTTTGAATCCTCTCCTATATTCTGCTGTGCATGACATTTTTTTCTTTCGTTATTTTATATTTAAGTTTATAATGTTTCTTTTTTTCTTTTCTTATTAGGTATTTAAGTTTTAGTATTTGTTTAAAATAAAAAATATAATATCTCAATTGATGTTGAAAAGCTTTATGAGATAGCATGAATATTATTATCTACAATTTATGATTGCAGAAAGATAAAACAGATTCAACGTAAGTAAATCGTGTGCCCAATGTTACAAAACAATAAAAATGTAGTGATTTGAACCCACATCTTCTACAAGCCTATTTTTTTCATTCTTTTAGATGTTCTTTTATGAATGAAGGATGCCACATTACCCATCAATCTGTTAGTGCTTTCCATTAAACTCAATAGTGGGGAATGGCTATCATCCAGTACACAGAAAATGATGAAGCTTAGGATTGTAAGATACAAGGCATAAAGATTACGTCTCCCTAGGTCCCTGTTCTCTAACCACCAATTTTCTTTATTGCTGCTGAGGATCCCCTGAAGTGGGATGAGGGCAGGAAGCTGAGAGGCCTTTATTATAGCTACAATTCCCATGACCACCCTAACCATCCAAGTATACCACAACATATCAAACACAAAATCACAAATCCAAATGTTTCCCTGGACTTATAGTGTAGAAAGCTGAAATTTGGCTAGGTCTGATGGCAAAGGGAAAACAGAACTGTCTCATATTGATTTTTACAAATTCAAATTTTTCACCAGCTATAACATTTGGCAGGAATAATGCCCATAATTATTTGGCAAGACGGAGTCATATTCTAGGTTTTCCTATCTTTTCATTTCTAATGACACATTAGAACTTTCCTAAAATATCCATTATTATATTAAAAACTTGGTTATTTTGGGCTAAATTAAAACAAAATGGTGAAAATTTCTGTGATTCTCGTAATTTAGAAAAATTGTAAGCATGAACCCTTCCCTTCTGTTGTTTGTTTTATCTTTCAGAGACTTGGAGGTTTACTAGAGCAGAGCAAATCAAAGTATGTTTCTAAGGAAGCACTATAACTGAAATGCTAATTAGGGAATTATGGTTTTCTAAAAGCCTATTGGACACTGTCTGGAAAAAACATTGTACACACAGAGCTAGAGGGGAATAGAAATCAATGATGAATGCCAATTAATTTAGGACATGATTAATTAGGTAGCTAAAAGATTTGGTATTTCTATGCCATTTTAACGATAAATGGCTTAGAGTTATTCAAAGCCATTGTTACAGTTTTTGGACATATCACTGTGTACAATGGGAAGGGTTCATGCTCCTTCTCTCTGTGACTGAAGGGGATGCTCAGTACAGGAGGCATCCTTGCAAGTTAGTAGCAAGCCCTGCCTCAGTGGACCAGCAGGAGATCCTAAGCCCCAGGGTGGAGGAGCAGGCACACACCTTCTCCAGCTCAGCACCAGGTAAAATACCATACCACTTCAATATCCAACTGCAAACACTTCAGACCTCAGCACAGAAAACAAGTAACGAGGCCCCATGCCCCCAGCATAAGAAGTCTGGGACAGTGCCCATGGGCCTCAGAAGCAGAAACCAAATTTAAAAGCCAGAAAAATAAAGGCAAACAACATGAGCAAGAAGAATAAAAAAAATCAATGACCATAGAGAAATATTTTGGTGACAGGGAAGATTGAAAAAAATATTCAGGAGAGGACAGCATGGTCAATATACCCACATCCAAAACTTCAAAGGGGAATATGAACTGGACCCAAGCCCAAAAAGCCATCTTGGAAGAGCTCAAGAAGGATTTTAAAAGTCAAATAAGAGAGGTAGAAGAAAAATTTAAAAATACAATTGACAAAATGGAAAAAAAGTACACTGAAGAAAACAACTCCTTAAAAAGTACAATTGGCCAAATGGAAAAGAAGGTACAAAGGCCGAGGAAAACAATTCCATAAAACTTATAATTGGGAAGCTGGAAGTTAATGACTCTATGAGACATCAAGAATCAATCAAAGGCAAGAAATGGAAAAAAAATAAAAGAAAATGTAAAATTCCTCATTGAAAAAACAACTTACCTGGAGAATAGATCCAGGAGAGACAATTTAAGACTTATTGGTCTACTTGAGAACCATAATGAAAAAAAAAAGATCCAGGACAGCATCTTTCAAGGGATTATCAAGGAAAACTGCCTTCTGGAACTAGAACCAGAGGGTAAAATAGTCATCAAAAGAATTCACTGATCACCTCCTGAAAGAGATCCCAAATTAAAAATGCCAAGGAATATTGTAGCCAAATTCTAGACTTGTCAGATTAAGGAGAAAATACTACAAGCAGCCAGAAAGAAACTATTCAATCATCATGGAACCACAGTCAGGATTCCCTTCATGTGAAGATAATACAACTCCTGAGAACAGTATCTCTATTTCATCATATAGAAGGGAAATATATAGACAGAGGGCATGGGTTTACATTAAATTGAAAAGTTTTTTCACAAACAAAGCCAAAGCAACCAAGATTAGAAAGGAAGCCAAAAACTGGGAAAGAATTTTTACAACCAGTGTCCCTCATAAAGGCCCCATTTCTAAAATATACAGAGAACTGAGTCAAATTAATAATAATACAAGTCATTCTCCAGTTGACAAATGGTCAGAGGATATGAACAGGTAGTTTTCAGAGGAAGAAACTAAAGATATCTATAGTCATATAAAAATGCTCTAAATCACTACTGATTGGAGAAATGCAAATCAAAACATCTCTTAGGTACCACATCACACCTATCAGCATGGCTAATACGACAAAACAAGAAAATTATAAATGCTGGAGAAGATATGGGAAAATTGGAACACTAATACATTGTTGGTGTAGTTGTGAACTGATCCATCCATTCTGGATAGTAATTAGGAACTATGCCCAAAGGGCTATAAAAATGTGCATACACTTTGACCCAGCAATACAACTTCTAGGGCTATATCCCAAAGAAAATATACAAATGGGAAAAGGACCCATATGTACAAAAATGTTTATAGTAGTTCTTTTTTTGGTGGTAAAGAATTGGAAATCACAGGGATGCCCATCAATTGGGGAAATAGCTAAACAAGTTGGGGTATATGAATGTAATGGAATATTCCTGTGCTACAAGAAATGACGAGCAGACAGACTTCAGAAAAACCTGGAAAGACTTATATGAACTGATGCTGACCGAGGGGAGCAGAACCAGGAGAACATTGTACATAGTTACAGCCACATTGTGGGATGACCAGCTTTGACAATCTTGGCTCTTCTCCAAAAGACTCCAAAAGACTCATGATGGAAAATGCTTTGAACATTCAGAGAAAGAATTATGGAGTCAGAATGCAGATTGAAGCAACCTATTTGCTCTCTGTTTTGTTCCTTCTTTCTTGTGGTTCATTCTATTGGTTATAATTCTTCTTTGCAACATGCATAATGTGAAAATATGTTTAATGTAAATGTATATATTGAGTCTATATCAGATTGCATGCTATCTTGGGGAGAGGGAAGGGGGGAGGAAAAGGAGCAGAATATTTAAACTGCTTGTCATAAAAGGAGGAAAAGGAGCAGAATATTTAAACTGCTTGTCATAAAAGGCTGTTACTAGCATAAAATGAGATTACATAGAATGTTTATTATTGTAAACACTATTAACACATAGATATAAATAAATAGCAATAGAGGGTAAGGAGAGAGGAAGGATAAGGGAGACAGGAAACAGAGGTGGAGAGAAAGAAAAGGAATCAAAAGGATGGAGAGTTTCTTTAATGTAGGAGCCCATGAGGAACTCTATCTATAGGGAGAGCCACTAGATTTCCAATTTAAAATCTTAAAGAATTACCTCATGTATGGGAAGTAGTAGTGATTTGCCCAGGGTCACTGTCACAGGTCAGCTTTCTATAAATTATACCACAAGGTCTCTAAATACAAATACTTGTAGTAGTAGTAGTAGTAGTCATAGTAGTGATGGTGGTAATAGTGGTGGTGGTGGTGGTGGTGGTGGTGGTGGTGGTTGGTGATAGTAGAAGCAATATTTTAAAAATATTGAAAGTGAAGATAAAGCAAGGCTCCCAATTTCCCTAGAATCGCACTTCTTGGTGACATATGTTATAAAAGTCCTTTAGTAATTTACCTATTCCCACATATTGTTTTGGGTTCATTAAGTGTCCATAGGATGCTAAGATATTTAGGTAAGAATATCATTATTCCTATGAGGCTTAAATGCCATGGTAAGTAATAGTTTTTACTTCAGTTCCACAAAGTGAACACCTATATCCATTCAATTTGGGCCTGCAGTTGTAAAAATATCAGAGAGAAATCTAATGAAGAATATGGCATGAAGATGGTTGAAAGATTCAGATCTCTGATTTTGCTTCTTTTTACTAACTTTTCTATGTTTTGGAAAATTGTCATGTCAGAACCTCCATATGAAATACACAGTAAACATACAACATTACAAACTAGGGTAATAAATATTTTTAATTCCATAATTTTATCCAATTTTAACCCTTAAACACAAAAATGAAAAGCTGTATTTCATGTGCTTTTTAAAAAACTAAATATAGTAAGGAAGGTTTGTAGAATGGTATTTTATTCCTCTCCCACCCCCCACATTGTGTTTTGGTTTTAATAACTCTGTTAAGAGTATATTTTATTTTTCTAAAAAAAATAAAAGAAGAAGAAAAGTTAGTGGCAAAATAAACATAGGTGAATGAAATAGTGCATTAACCATTGCATCTCAGATATGCCATTCTGAGTTCCTAATTTTGAGAGTATTTATGTGTTAACTATGATATTTTCAAGTAGGATCTTTGCTTTCTAAAGGCTTTCATTTTGCAGAATCCTAGAGAAATTACTTTTCTTTGAATAATGTTAGTTCCCAGAGAGAAGAAGGCTGAATTTTTTAATGAAGCTTCCTGCACAAAAAATTAAATTAAAACATATTTAATATTTCCCTTGCTCTGAAGAACAAATTCCAAACATGAAGGTCACTTGCAAACCAAGTGCTTGCAAGAGTGACCTGTCTAACCACTCTGAGTCCTGTCTTGATATAAATGAGCACCTTAAACCATAAATTGGTGCTTTTCAGATAGGAACTGAAAAATAAACTGTTATAAAATTGTCAGCAGCTGCCAACCAGAGAACTGATTCTGTAATTTAGTGAGAAACTAAAAAGATCAAAATCACATTTCTACCTTTTAACAGGCCTTTGGCTGTCGCACAGAAACTGCTAATGGCATCGTATAAGGGAAGGAAGAAGTAGAGGGCATAAGGCCACTTTATATTGCTGGGAAAATGGCCATGCCTGTTCTTAGGCAGCTGTGAATGCTAAGAATAAAAGGTTTCAAACTATAGTGGTCTTACTCTGTGAGATGTCAGTCAGGTAAGCTGATATAAAGAATTGCTATAATAACTAAAATGGCTACTTTAATTGCTAATAATTAGAGCACATTTGGTTAATACAGCATCTCTTTTTCAGAGCCTTGATACCTTCTACACTACTTTCTGCCCTATTAATACTATACTATAACTTCTTTCCATGCAACTTCAAAATTAGATTCAGAAGAGCTGGTCAACTCTCAAGTTTTCACCATTCCCTATCAGCCTGCCCAATTTGGTTAGTTGTCTCCCCCTTATAAACATGGTGCTGTGGGGAACTCCCAGTTGGTACCTCAGTTGTGAGACTAGAGTGTTAATGAGGCCACAATACTGACTTTGATCATTGAGTAGCCTAAAAGGAGACATTTGGCCCTTAACATCCCAGTGCCATTTGGTAAGTGTTTCTGACAGGGAATTTGCAGGAGGATGTGAGCAGATTAATACAAACGTGTGGGAAGCAATGAGAAAAGCATTCAGGAATGGTAATAGACATTGGAAGAGGAGGAGAAAAGGAACACGTTCTCCTTTGTGAGCAGTGCCAATAGAGGTTCTCTGGGGGAGCCTTATCTGCTACCAGATAAACAGGCACCCATCTAGTCTTGTTACAGTTTACTCCTCTTCATGTAGTGTACATTCTGGTGACCTTCTCTTTCTCATTCATCACACACCATTTCCCAACTCGGTGAATTTTTACTGTCTGTACTTCCATATCTGGAAAGACTTCCCTTCTCAGCTATGCCTAACTGGAGTTCCTTGACATCATTCAAATGTGAGTTCAAATAATACTTTATTCAGGAAGTCTTTCATGGTCCACTCCCCTACTAGAACCTTTCCTCTGAGTTGAACTTCTATTTACACCATATATAGCCGATATGGACATAGTCATTTGCATTTGCATTTCTTAACAGCAATGGCTATGAATTTGCTTTTCTTGGTGTTCCTAAAGCTTAGTATAGTACCCAGGACACTGATGCGCTACACAAATGTACGCTGATTTAATGACTGCTTTCTGTGGTACTAAGCCCTGAGGTAAGTCATATACCTGGTGGTAGCATTTGTCTCTTATGTGCTATGGACAAAAAATATTTCCACTTTTTAGGTACTGGTGTTGTTAATGCTTTGGATGGCACATAAAGATAACCCTGGGGTGGGCAGAGCCAAGACAGCAGCTAGAAAGCAGGGACTTCCATGAGCTCCCCACCCAGGTCCCTCCAAAAACCTATAAAAATGGCTCTGAACAAATTCTAGAGTTGCAGAACCCACGGAATAGCAGAGGGAAGCAGGGCTCCAGCCCAGGACAGCCTGGATGGTCGCTGGGTGAGGTCTATCCCACAGAGCTGGGAGTGGAGGGGAGTAGAGCCCAGTGTGGGCTGCACCCAGACCAACCAGACCTGGAACCGGGTGGAACAAGTCCTAGAGCCCTGAATCAGTGATCTGTGGCAGTTACCAGTTTTCTCAACCCACAAACACCAAAGACTACAGAGAAGGTTAGTGGGAAAAGCTGCAAGGAGTGAAAAGAGTTCCCTATTCAGTCACTGCCCCTGGGGGCAGCACAGGTGGTGCGGCTCTGAGCACAGAACTGCAGCTGCAGTTGCTTCTGGCCCCAGGCCCACCTGATGGGAGAAATTAAGTGACGGGTCTGAGCGGCAGTGTAGAGCCTGCTTAAGATCTGAGTCTGGTCTGGGTTGGCAGTTCTTGGGGGAGGAGAAGCACTGGTGTGGCAGAGCTTGCTGTGTAGAAATAGCTCTGGAAACAACAGCGCAACCCCTCAACCTTGGGACAAAGTACTCTCTACTCTACAAGCAGTCATACCCCGACGAAAAATTCAAGGGTCAAGTAGTTGGTTGGGAACATGGCCAGGCAGTGAAAATGCACTCAGATGCAGTCTCAGGCTTTGGAATCTTTCTTTGGAGACAAAGAAGACCAAAACATACAGCCAGAAGAAGTCGACAAAGTCAAAGAGCCTACAACAAAAGCCTCCAAGAAAAACATGAACTGGTCTCAGGTCATGGAAGAGCCCAAAAAGGATTTGGACAAGCAAGTTAGAGAAGTAGAGGAAAAATTGGGAAGAGAAATGAGAGTGATGCAAGAAAACCATGAAAAACAAGTCAATGACTTGCTAAAGGAGACCCAAAAACATACTGAAAAAATAACACCTTAAAAAATAGATTAACTCAAATGGCAAAAGAACTCCAAAAAGCCAATGAGGAGAAGAAAGCCTTGAAAGGCACAATTAGCCAAATGGAAAAGGGGAGCCAAAAGACCACTGAAGAAAATAGTGCCTTAAATATCAGATTGGAGCAAGTGGAAGCTAGTGACTTGATGAGAAATCAAGATATAAAACAGAACCAAAGGAATGAAAAAGTGGAAGACAATGTGAAATATCTCATTGGAAAAACCACTGACCTGGAAAATAGTTACAGGAGAGATAATTTAAAAATTATTGGACTACCTGAAAGCCATGATCATAAAAAGAGCCTAGATATCATCTTTCAAGAAATTATCAAGGAGAACTGCCCTAATATTCTAGAGCCACAGGGTAAAATAGTAATTGAAAGAATTCACCAATCGCCTCCTCAAAAAGATCCCAAAAAGAAAACTCCTAGGAATATTGTCGCCAAATTCCAGAGCTCCCAGATCAAGGAGAAAACACTGCAAGCAGACAGAAAGAAACAATTTGAGTACTGTAGAATCTCAACCAGAATAACACAAGATCTAGCAGCTTCTACATTAAGTGACTGAAGGGCTTGGAATATGATATTCCTGATGTCAAAGGAGCTAGGATTAAAACCAAGAATCACCTACCCAGCAAAACCGAGTATCATGCTGCAAGGCAAAATATGGATTTTCAATAAAATAGAGGACTTTCAAGCTTTCTCCATGAAAAGACCAGCACTGAATAGAAAATTTGACTTTCAAATACAGGAATCAAGTGAAGCATGAAAAGGTAAACAAGAAAGAAAAATCATAAGGTTCTTACTAAACTTAAATTGCTTTGTTTACATTCCTACATGGAAAGATGATGTGTATAATTCATGAGACCTCAGGATTAGGGTACCTGAAGGGAATATACATATATGTATTTGTGTGTGTGTGTATGTATATGTGTGTGTATGTATATACACACACATATACATATATATATATATATACACAGAGGGTACAGGGTGAGTTTGATATGAAGGGATGATATATAAAAAATCAAATTAAATCAAATTAAGGGATGAGAGAGGAATATATTGAGAGAGGGAGAAAGGGAGAGATCGAACGGGATAAATTATCTCCCATAAAAGCGGCAAGAAAAAGCAGTTCTGTTGGGAGGGAAGAGGGGGCAGGTGAGCGGGAATGAGTGAATCTTGCTCTCATCAGAATTGACCTGAGGAGGGAATAACATACACACTCATTTGGGTATCTTACCCCACAGGAAAGAAGGAGCAAGGGGATAAAAAAGGAGCAATGATAGAAGGGAGGGCAGATAGTGGGAGGAGGTAATCAAAAGCAAACACTTTTGAAAAGGGACAGAGTCAAGAGAGAAAATTGGATAAAAGGGGATAGTATAGGAAGGAGCAAAATATAGTAGTCTTTCACAACATGAGTATTGTGGAAGGGTTTTGCGTAATGATACACATGTGGCCTATGTTGAAATGCTTGCCTTCTTAGTGAGGGTGGGTGGGGAGGGAAGAGGGGAGAGAATTTGGGACTCAAATATTTAAAAGCAGATGTTCAAAAAAAAGTTTTTGCATGCAACTAGAAAGTAAGGTATACAGGCAATGAGACAAAAATCTATCTTGCCCTACAAGGGCAAGGGGATGAGGGGAGTGGGATGACAGAATGGAGCATTGACTGGGGAATGGGGCAATCAGAATATATGCCATCTTGGAGTGGGGGGAGGGTAGAAATGGGGAGAAAAATTGTAATTCATACTCTTGTGAAAATTAATGCTGAAAACTAAAAATAGCAAATAAATAGACAAATAAATAAATGAATAAATAAATAAATAAATAAACAAGGAAAAAAATTAAAATAAAAAAGATAACCCTGGGAAGTCTAGTGAGTATAGAGATACTGGCAATTTAGTATGCTAGTTCATACTTTTGTTTAACAAAAAAGATAAGTAATCTAAATAGTTTTAAGTCATGTGTGGGTGTGGGTGTGGGTGTGGGTGTGTGGTTGTGTGTGTGGGTATGGGTGTGTGTGTGCCACTAGGAAGATCCACTCTTATTTTCTGGGCAACGTTTATCTCTTTAAGGAGATAAAAGGATTAACGAGTCAATAAGCCCTATTAATGCACTATAATTTGGCCATTTTAAATGATATATTGTATTAATGGAATCACTTTCTCTGGACAGAAGAGGCTGCTGTAGCATAGTAGATAGCCTGCTAGGCCTAGAGGCAATAAGAACTGAGTTCAGATTTGACCTCATACACATCCTTGGTTTTTGTGACCTCAGTTGACAAATGGAGAGAATGATAGCACCTACATTACAGTGTTGTTGCTGAGAGGATCAAATGAGGTGATATGTACATATACATCTATATATATATATATATTTATACACACACACACATATACATACATGTACACACATACATACGTATATATGTATGTATGTATATGTGTGTATACATATATATGTGATATATGTATATATTGTACCACACTGCCTGGTATTTAGTAGGCGCTATGTAAGTCCTTATTCCCTTTCCTTTTGGGAAGATCAAATATTTTGTAGGAAGTCTCCTCCCAAGTTCCTTGTATGGACTTTTACCTTTTATTTCCCAACCTGTTTCCCCTGGCAGCAAGCTACATCTGGGACTATGCTTCATTTTTTTTCTCTGTTTTCTTTTTGTTAACATTCCCTATATCCAAAGCTTCTGGATTGTATACACCCTTATATTAAATAAATCACCAGTGCAGATATTTTCAACTTAGGGATAGTCTTAATGAATCCTTATGTTCTCTGTCCATTTCAGTTTTGAATGATTGCCCTGGCTTGCCTCTTTTTTTTTATTTTGCATCCCAAAGAGGCATTTTGTTTTCAAAAATAAATCTGCCTTGTTTGACTAACATGCAGAATTTCTCTTGCAATTCATTTCTCTGCAAAGAAAATAAAATTAGGCATCACTATATTTTGCTGGCTACTTGATTTCCTAACCCTTAAGTGAATGAATACATTTCAGGAGGTCAGGAAAAGCTTTCTTAGTCCTAGCCTAAATAAAGAATTCCTCATCATCACTGAACATTTGAGAGAAAACTTTTTTTCAAACCATCTTCCTTAATGAAGCTTCTCCAAATGTTGCTCTTATCATATCACTTCCCTATTCAGAAGTCTTCTCTGTTTTTGGCTGTTGGAAATGAACTTTGCCAGACTTTCCAGGTACTCCAATAGTAGAAAAGTTCAACAAATACTTACTAACACCTATTAGGTGAAGAACACCATGCTAGGTACAGGGGTAATTTAAATGTTTAGATCATGTGTGATCCTCACCCCCCTCCATCAAATGTTCAGTTTAACATGGGGCAAATATAACAGGTACATAAAAATTTTAATTAAAAACCATACAACAAAACATCTTAGATACATAACAAATGAACAAAATGCTATGTTAGAAGGAAGAAAGACTAAGTGGATTTAAGGAAGGTTTCATGAACGAAGTGGCATTTACTTTGAACTTTCAAGAATTATTTAGAATGCAACAAGCAGAAATAAAGTAAGATAATATTTAATCAATCAACAAGCATTTATCAAGTGCCAAATTTTGTTGCAATTTCCTTTTTAATATTGTGAGCCTGCAAATATCGAGAATCATGCATATTTCCCCATACAAGGAAACACAGAAAAAAGGAATGTCCATGAAATTTTGAACCTCTTCTACACGTAGCTTTTGTAAAAGTCTTTCAAAGTTTATGCTGTAGATTTACCACTACTTCTCTGTTACCCCATCTGGTGGCCTGCAGTCTTCTCTGAACTATTTAAATATTTCTTTGGCATTCATTTCTTTTCTCCATCTTTTTTGGGTATCATTATTTCTGCTCCTAACTCTCCCCCTAAAATCCATCCCCCAAGGAAAAAAATATCAATGTCCTTTCTTATAGCAAATAAGTAAGTATAGTCAAACAAAACAAATTCATACTTTGTGCCAGAAAATGTAACTCTCATTTTGCATTTCCAGTCTATTAGCTCTCAGCCAAAATTTGGGAAAACAAAATTATACTAATCATAACTCTTTAGTCTTTCACAGTTGTTTCTTTTAATATATTATCATCACAGACTTGGCTCCTCTCATCAATACATGTTTCAAAGACAGCTCCAAAAGATGCATGATGGAAATAGCTATGCACATCCAGAGAAATAATTATAGAGTATGAATGCAGATTGAGGTAAACTACTTGTTCCCTCTTTTTTTCCTTCTTTTTTGGTTTCATTTCTTCTTTCTCATGATTCATTCAATTGGTTATAATTCTTCTTTACAAATGGACTATTATGTAAATAATTTCAATGTGAAGGCATATGTAGAACCTACATTGGATTACATGCCATCTCGGGGGAGAGGGGGGAGGAAACGGAGGGAGAGAAAATTTGGAACCCAAAAACTTCTGGTACTGTTATAAACTAAAAACAAAAACAAATATTTTTTAAAAATATTATCATCACTATATAAATTGTTTTGCTGATTCAATTCCTTTAACTCTTTAATTGTTCATATAAATCCTCTCAGATCTGTCAGTCTCTCTCTCTTTCTCTCTCTCTCTCTCTCTCTCTCTCTCTCTCTCTCTCTCTCTCCCTCCCTCCCCTTCTACTTCTCTCCCTCTTCATCTCCTCTTCCTCTCCCTTTCCCTCACTCTGTAATACTCTCTCCTCTCAGTGATTATTTGTTATAATAAAATAATATTCTGTTACATTAATATTCCATAAGTACCTCAGCCATTTCCCAACTGATGTGTAGTCCCTTTGAAACATTTTTTTGAAAGAAAACAAAGTATTGCCATATTTTTTAAATTTATGTGGTCCATCTCCCTTTGTTATAAAACTCTTTTAGGTTTATGCCTTATCTCTTCTTCAGTCAAAATTACTTTCCAGAATGGTTGGCCACATCATAAGTAAACCAACAGAAGCTTAGCTTACCTGTACTCCCACATGTCTATCCATTATTTCCCTTTATTCTCATCTTTGCCACTCTGATAGGTTGGAGATAAAACATCAAAGTTGTTTTACTTTGCATTTCTATTGTTATTAATGATTTGGGAGAAAATGTAGTTAATAATAGCTTGTCTTCTTTGATAATTGTTTATTCATACCATTTAATAATTTATACATTGGGAAATGTCTCTTGTTCTTATATCTTTGAATCAGTTCTTTCTATATCTTCAATATCACGATATTTTGAGAAACTATTGTTGCAAAAATTCACTCAATTGAACATCATGTCTAAATCCAACTGCATTGATTTTGTTTATATAAAAGAAAAAATTTATCATACCAAATTAACTATTCTATCTCCTGTGATTCTCTCTATCCTTTTTTTTTTTTTTTGCTGGGGGGAACTTCTTCCTCTTTCCAATCATGAAGGATATCTCCTTCCCTTTCTCTCTAATCTCTTTCTGATAATACCTTTAATATTTAGGTCACATATCAATTTAAAATACATTTTGTAATATTGTATAAGATGTTCGTACAAACCCAAGTTCCACCAGATTCCTACCTGGTTTTCCCATTTTTTTGGTGTTGTTGAGTAGTGTTTCCTCATCCAAGTATTTGGAGTTCTTGAGCTTATCAAACACAGATACTATTTATGTCTTCTATGTCTTATGTATATAACCTTTTCAAATAGCCAACATTTTTTTCAGTTTTTAACCAATAACATTTTTATGATACTGCTTTGCTAGATCTCAACTTCCTACATACACATGTGACTATGTTTATTTCCCCTGAGATTCTTGACATTTTGTTCCTCCACATGAATTTCCTTATTGTTAGAAAAAGGGCCTTTGTCCTGTCTAGTCATTGCCCCAATTCCTTCAGGAATTTTTTTGGGGACAGGAAATTGTTTGTTTTGGAATTGATAATTAAAGAGTTATAAATTATATTTTAGATTAGTCTATTCTAATTGTACCATGGGTGTAGACCTCCATTCCCAAAATAAAAAAGATAGCCCAAGAACTGCTATTTTCATTACTAGAATCAGCAACATTTAATGTGGGAAAAGCAAAAATGTTGAATTCCATTACTAACATTATAAACTAATTGGTCTGTGACAGTTTTTGTCACCCAAAACAATGGTGTGACCTGTATTAGCAACCACACTAACACACAGGGTAGGCTGCTAGCACAAGTTCTTGATCTGCTTCTATAAGGGAAAGACAGCTTCAAGGGGTTAATAATCTTACTTTAATTCAATAATGTGGAAAGATGCATAAGTAGAAGGTAAAGGTAGATAAGTGAATGCCCAGGAAAGACTAATATCATTCACTAGTTCAGGGGAAAGGTCAGCACTCTGAAAGTGGAGAAAATCAGTTATTAACAAGGAGTCTGAGACATAGAGAAATTAGAAACAAGGTATATAGAGACTGATGAGTGATTCAATAGACAGGGCTCCAACTGTCTAGTGATCATAGTGAACACTTTACCATTACCAGCAGTAATATAATGAGATGAAATATCTTAACAGAGTAATAGAAGTATTTACATACATCACCATAGCAGGAAAGCACAGACATCTGAGTAGCTGGGAGACTCCTTGATAATGGCTACCCAGAGTCTCCTCCAGGAAATCAACCTTCCCAAGAAAAAGCCCCAAAATACCAATCTCCAAAATGCATACATTTTCCAAACAAAGACACAGTACCTAATTGGCTCAGTGCCCTCAGGTGCAAAAACCTACATGACTCAGCACCTGATTGGCAAAGCAAAATACCTGGGAACAGGAGATTGTTATGGCCATGGATCCTGGGAAACTAAATTCCAAGAAATGATAACTAAAATGCACTTTGTTTACACTTACATGAGCTAACAGTGGATGCTCACTACAAAAGATATGTTACGTGACTAGTTTACAAAGATTTCAGACATTCATATATTTCCAGTTAGAAAAAATTCTCTGAAGTGTAGAATGGTACTTGAGAAGAATCTGCTCAGAAACAGGTTCCAGGGTGTCTCCAGGGTGTTCTTTCAGTTTGGACTTATCAGTCACATCCTTGATCATTCCTTGTTCATACCACAGGCTTGAGCACTGTTAACACTGCCTGCTGAAAAACAGGGCCTGATGGATGATACAGAAAAGTACCTGCCTGTCAGTGCGTGCATCCTGACAATTATCTCACCCTTCACCAATGTTCAAGATCATGTTGCCATTAAGCCTGTAGTGAGTTTCTTTCTGAACATGAAGGGAACTTTATAGAAAAACTCTTCAAATGAAAATTTCATCTGTCCCAATTCATTCAGTAAAAAGCTAAAGCAATTATCTGATAATAACTATAATGCTCTCTAGCATATGTAGAGTTTATTGGGGTGTCCATATTTTTATCATATAACCTGCTCACATGGGGATTTAGAATGAGACTATTAAAATGTGCTGGATTTTGAAACATGTGCACAAGTTTTCAACCTGCAGCAAAGTCTCGTTTTAGCAGCATTACAAATTATCATTTTAATAATTGTTAATTAAAATAAACAGTTTACTTATTAAATGATTTTTTTCAAATTCTTTCCTTTAAGAACTTCATTAGTTCATAATGGGCTTTGTTTTAATATTGGTACTATTATATTTTGTGAAGTTTGTGTTACCCAATTTGTTCAATTACCTTATGCATATATTATGCATATGGCATAATAGTACCATATCATGATGGAGGAGGTTGAGTTTTGTATCCCAATTCTAATTGCATTTATAACAATATAATTAGTATTGATGCTGCAACTCACTCTTTCAATTTTGGTTACTTCAGGAAACATTGCTTGGTATTAGCACTGCAGAAAGACAAAGGCTTCAGGAAAATCAAATGTTTATTTTTTCAAAAAAAATTTAAAGGACTCACTATCACTGATGTGAATTAGGATTTGGACATGTGAACAATTGAGAACCTATTCAACAAGTCATCAGTTATTCCAGGCATGAGCATAGATAAAGGCACAGATATGAGAGAGGGTAGAACAAGAATGGAGGGGTTAAAAAAAAAGATCAGTCCAAATAAAATCATAGAATGTGTGAATTAGAATTAGATAATATAAAACTGAATGGGCAGGTTGGATTCAATTCTTGGAGGTCCTCCTGTCAATCCTTTATATTTAACTCAGTAGATGATAGTAAATCACTAATGGTTCTAAGTTGAGAAGAATATGAACAGAGCAATGAATGGAAAATTGGAGGTATAATGGGTTAAGAGATTTTCATAAAAGTCTACAGGAGCAAGGGCCTAAACTTTGAAGGTTGATGGGGAAATACAAATTCAAAGCTGAATATAAAGTTTATTATGAAAGTTGAAATACTAGGATTTTTTTTTAGCTGATTGGAGTTGTAGAGTGATTAAGGGAGGAAGAGTCAAAGATGACTAGGTAGGATTCTGATGCCTTAAAAAGACATAGGTGCAAGATCAGGGTGAAAAGGAAAACCCCATGCAGGAAATGCCCATCTGTAAGGTCTGCCTCAACATCTGTGTTGGGGAGAATGGAGACCGACTGACCCAGGCAGCCAAAGTGTTGGAGCAGCTCACAGGCCAAACCCCAGTGTTCCCCAAAGCTCACTATACTGTCATGTCTTTTGGCATCAGGAGAAATGAGAAGATCACTGTTCACTGTACAGTCCGTGTGTCCAAAGCTGAAGAGATTCTGGAGAAGGGGCTGAAGGTGCGAGAATATGAGTTGAGGAAAAATAGCTTCCAAGACACTGGTAACTTTGGCTTTGGGATCCAAGAGCATGTTGCTCTGGGGATTAATACGACCCAAGCATCGGTATCTATGGCTTGGCCTTCTATATGATGCTGGGCAGGCCCAGCTTCAACATTGCAGACAAGAGGTGTAGGACAGGCTGCATCCAGGCCAAACACAGAATTGGCAAAGAGGAAGCCATGCGCTGGTTCCAGGAGAAGTACGATGGCATCATCCTTCCTGGCAAATAAAGTCCTGTTTTCTATTAAAAGGTCAATAAAATGATCCCTGAAGTGTAAAAAAAAAAGACATAGAGATATTATCTAGGGGGAAAGGAAAGGGGAGGTTGTGGAGGTAAAATGAGTTCAGTTTTAGACTTGTTATGTTTTCTGTACTGCCATAATTTATGGATGGAGATATGTAGTTTTCATACACGGAAAGAGATTGGTGATTATTTGGAGATCAGCTATGGAGAGATAACTAAGAATATGGTAATAGATGAAGTCACCAAAGGGAATATTGTAGGGAGAAAAGAAAATCTGAAACATTACCTTAAAGTACAGACATTTTGAAGAGTTGGAACATGATAATAAGATAGACACGGAAAACCTTTTTTGAATACCTTGTCAATGGAACTAAACAGAAGTTACAGACAAACAAATTGTGTTCTACAATTCCAAATGCCGTGGGGAGGTCAATGAAATGATAGCCATTAGTGACATTGGAGGAAGATGGTTTATTAGAGTGGTAGGGATGCAAATAAGGAGAGGAGTCTAGAAGTAAATGAGCAGTGAGGAATGTAGATTGTTCTTTCAAAAGGAACTATAAAGATGCACCTGGTGGCACAATGGATTGAGTATTGGGCTTGGAGTAAGGAATATCTGAGTTCAAATCTGGCTTCAGACACTTACAAGCTACATAACCCTGGGTCAGTCACTTAACCTCTGTCTCATTTTCCTCAACTGTAAAATGGAGATGAAAGCAAATAGTGTATAGGGTTGTTGTGAGGATCAAATGAGATAAGATTTGTAAAGAGCTTGGTATGGTGCCTGGCACAAAGTAAGCACTATTCTTCTCTCTACAGAGGAATGAAAGGCAAAATGTGATAAGTGAAGAAACCACAAAGTTAAATGATGTGAATTCACTTGAATAGGAGAGAACTGACCATGGTTGTAAATTTAGGAGAAGGAACTGATAGCAGGGCAAAGATTAAATATTAATAAGATAGGGAATTATTGAAAGGATAAGGTAACAGAGGACATAAAGGATAGCTCTTCTAAGACTGCAGGTAAGAAAGAGACAATAAAGACATTCAAAATTTTACTAATTGGGGAGTTTAGGGATTTCATATATAATGATCTAAATTTTCTTAGATAAAAAAAGACATCATCTTACTGAGTTACTAAATTATTGGTTTACGTGTGTGTGTGTGTGTGTGTGTGTGTGTAATTTGGTAAATGTTTTATCCCCTATTATTAGCTTCTTGGGGGTGGTAATTGTTTTATTATTGTCTTTGTATCTCCATTACCCAGCACATTGCTGGCACATGATAGATGTTTAATAAATGCTGATTGTTGACTGACTGCTTCTCACCTGTTTAGAGGAAGGAAAAATGAGGGTATTCAGGACTAAAAAAATGAACAGTCATTGTTTTCTATAGTATAAAATATAAACTCTTCAGCTGGGCATTTACAAACCTCCACAATTTGGCTCCAACATACCTTTCCAGACATTTCATATTATTCTCCTATAAGCATTCTACTCTTCAGCTAAACTGACCCACTTGTTCTTCCACAAACTCTGCATTCAATCTCCTACTATTTTGCTTTTGAGTAAGTTATTATTCCCCCATGTCTGAAATATCTTTCTGCCCTCTAACTCTCAAATCTCTTGCCTCCTTCAAGCTCAAACCATGTGCTGCATCCTACAGGATGGAATACTTTCCAAATCTCTTACTTATATCTGTGGTTCCTTATATTATATTTTATTTGTGTTTTTGCCAGGAGAATGTAAGGTCTTTGATGATAATGAAATTGTACAAACAAATGGGAATGTTAGTCAGGTGCATGCTTTTTCTAGAAAGAGAAAGGTGTTACAAGGGTAAAAGTAAGATACTGTACACAGTAGGGTTTTATAAGCTGACTCTGTCTCTCCGAGTTTCAAAAATGTGGAAAACAAAGCAGGAGAAAATGCGTCCCTCCAGGCTGTCTGTGGGGAATCTCTGAAGATTTCTGCATTATTAAGATTTGGTTCTCCTGTACAGCTGCATTCACTTCTTTATCTCCTTCCAACTAGCTTCTCATCTCCTCCCCATTGGAAAGATGAAGCTCCCAGGTGGGTTTTAATAGAATAGGAAAGAGCCAAGTCTGATTCTACCCCAAGCTGGCATAGTCTGCCCCATTATGAGTTATGGATCATTGCCCTACTCTTTCTGATCATTTCACTGATGGGGGTGTTTCCTTACACTGACTTCCAATCTCCACCAACTCCTGTGGGTTACTTGATTAAAGAAATGTATGTGCATTTACAAATGCACAAAAGCACTTTGAAGTTTAAGTGAGTTCTTTTCTTGTCCTAGGATTCCCCAACTATTTAACACTGAAGAGAACAGTAACTTCCCACAAAGTATAAATATAATTGAAGAAAGAACCCTTTATTTTTCCCTTTAATAGTAATCATATTTAGCTTTAGTAAATATCATCTAAGAAAACTTTTTAAAAATTGCAATTATTAACTTGGAGAATTCCCAACCTTCTAACATGCTTCTCAAATGAATGTGATTTATCACTTACTCTAACATATAGTAATCAATAAGCAAACAATGTGCATTTACTAAGCATCTACTATGTGACAGGCATTATGCTAAACTCTACTGACACAAATGTGAAAATGATCAAGGCCTTGACCTCTAGGAACTTACATTCTAATTGGGGGAGAGAGATGAAAAAATACTGAGGTGATATATCATTTTCATGAATATGTAAATACAGGAGTCATCCAAAGTAAGTACAAAGTAATTTCACATTAGAGAGGGAGATTATACTAGAGTCTGGAGTCATTTGGAATGGCCTAACGTAAGAGCTAGCATTACAGCTACAATTTGAAAGAAGCTAGTTTTCTGTAAGATGTAGGTGAGTAAGATACGTATTTGAGGGAGTGGGGGCTGCCTGTGCAAAGGTAGTAGATATTCTGTAACTCTTTGTTGTGGAAAGATAAATAAAGTAATGAATCACCAATAATAACAAAGAGATAAAAGGAAGCAATCATATCAAAAGGCTGGATAGAAAATGCCAGCAAAGAGGAATATTGCATGGAGATTGCACTTATACCTTGATCAGCAGGAAAATGAGAGGGAAAAACTGAACACTGATAAGTAATTGCAAGTTAGAGCTCTGTATGGGCTCAAGACAGTTGTTGAAAACAGTTGATGTTTTCCTTGGTGGCTCTGGCAAGAATCAGTTAGTTGCTTATCAAAGGTACCACAATGAGCAAGAAAATTGTGTCATATTCAGAACATAGGGAAAACTCTTTTTAATCAAACCAAAAGTTGATAAATTCAATACTAGATAAAGTCTAACTCAGGAAATTCTGGTGTTCAGATTTTTATTTCCCCAAGCCCCACAAACAAGGTTGGCAACCAAGAAGATTACTGTGGCAGGTAGAACCAAGAGCTGGTAGCATGAACGATAGAGAATTTAAAATAACAGTTCCCGTAATTTTGGAGATCAAGAGGAAAGTACAGGGAATTGTAGAGATGAGGAGATGGTTATGTAACAGCCACTGTCAAATAACAGCTGCAAGTGTATACAATGCAGGCTAGTATTGCCACTAGAGGATATTATTTCACTGGAAATCATCTGAAGATGCAGTAAAGAATCCTAACCTGTGCCAAGGGGATGAGGGATAGAAGAATGTAATAGAGAGAAGGAAGAGAAGAACTAATGATTCTTCCATGTTATATATTATATTTGAAGCAACTTCCATAGAGGATGGAGCTATGAAGAAAATGAGTAGCTACTGATGCCCAAATTATTGTAAGCAAATGCAATTCTCTTCAGTATAAGTATCCAGTACTTTCAGAGGAAAAAGAAATGTCATGGCAGTTAGGGAGTTTCTGCTGAGGGGATAGTGAGATTATCATATATTCTTACCAGAATAATACGAATATTCTCCCCAAGAACATCACCAAAAGTGATTGGTGGAAGTTATAGAAAGAGAAATTTAGGATTGAGGTCAGGAAAAATCATTGTATATTATGGCTGTCCAAAATGGTAATGAGTAGTGGCTTACCTCTTATTGAAAGCCTTTCAGCAGAGGCTAGTTGATCACTTTTCTGATATGCTCCAAAGGTACTAATGATCTCTTAGTTGCCAAATGAAACGGACTTTTCTCAATTGTCATTGGCCTTGACTTTACTGCAGCCTTTGAATCTGTTGATCACTCTGTCTGAATTCATACCCTTTTTTGTAAAAATTTTTGGGACAGCACTTTCCTCTGGCTTTCCTCCTACCTATTTGACTGCTCCTCCTCAATCTCCTTTGCTAGATGTTCTTTTACATCATGTTTTCCATCTATAGATTCTGTCCTGGGTCCTCCTCTCTTCTCTTTATGTTCAACTTCACTTGGTGATTTCATCAGCTCCTTTAGATTTAATTATCTTGTATATACTGATAATTCTCATTTCTACCTATCCTGCCCCAAGCACTCTACCAACCTCCAACCCTGCATCTCCAATTGCCTTTCTGAAATCTCAAACTGGATGTCCAGTACATCTTAATCTCCATATGTCCAAAATGGAACTCATTATCTTTCTCCCTAAAACTCCTGTCCATCTCCTACAGTCCCCTTTGCTGTAGTGGGTAACACCATTCTCCCTGTTCCTTTAGGTTTGCCACCTAAGAGTCATCATAGATTCTTCACAATCTTCCATTCCCCGTATCTGTTGCCAAGGTCTGTTGATTTCACCTTTGCAACATTCTCGTAAATGCTCCCTGGTTTCATGTGCCATTGCTACCACTCTAGTGCAAGCCCACATCACCTATTTATGGATTATTGCAATAGCCTTCTGGTGGGTCTGCCTGCCTCAAGTGTCTCTCCACTTCTACCCATCTTCCACTCAGTCACTAAAATGATTTTCCCAAAGGGCAGGCTCAATAATTTCAACTCCCTACTCAATATACTCCCATGGCTTCTTATTTGTTCCAGGAGCAAATTCAAAAATTACTGTTTGGCATTCAAAGCTCTTCATAACCTTGTTCAATACTACCTTTTCAATTATCTTATACCTTGCTCCATGACATGCACTCTTCAACCCAGTGGCTGTTCTACAAACCATACTCTATTTCTTGGCTCCAGGCATTTTCTCTGGATGTCCCTCATTCTTAGGTTACTTCATTTCCCCACTCTAGCTACTGAATTACCTGGCTTCTTTTCAGCCCAAACTAAAACCTCACCTTCCCCATGATACCTTCTGCAATCATTCTTAACTCTAGTACCTTTCCTCTTTTAAATATTTCCTATGTATCACATATTTTTATGTGTGTATACGTATGTATGTGTACTGTTTCTATATTTTGATATATTTATATGTTGTCTTCCCCATTTGAAATCCATGAGGGCAGGGACTATCTTTAACTTCATATTTTATACCCAGTGGTTAGCATGGTATCTGGCACATGATAGGTACTTAATAAATGTTTACTGATTTGTTGATTTGTATACATAAGTAGAAATTGCAGCCTTGGTAAAGGTAGGTACTTTTCCTTCAAAGGGGACCTCCAAACAGAAATTAGATGATAAGCAATTGCTATAGATATTAGAGTTGTTTTCTCTTCAGATACTCATGGACCAGATGACCTCTGAAGAACCTTCCAATTCTGTGATTCTATGAAAAATACAGCTTGATTTGAGACCTAAAATTGGAAAGGGGGATTTCACATATGTATGCTGAATTCACATCCACAAAGGAATTCAGCAAGGGACACAGACTTCCCCCCAAGTATGAATGTCTTGCTTGAAGGCATTGTTCTGGTGCTTGACTAGGAAAAACAAGATGATGATTGATGGCAAACATCTCATCCATTTGCTTTTCACAGATGACTCTGTCTTGTGCTCAAGTGTCTTTCTATAGCTCTAAGAAAAACTGTAGCAGCTGCAGAAGATATATACACTTAAAAATGAACCTTGAACATAAAAAAGCATGAATGGGGAATGAAGAGTGATGATCATGTCTTTCAGATACTTTCTACTTTATTATTTATTGTACCCATTAAAAAGAGAAGAAGCAATGGAAAATATTTACCTTGGCCTTTTACTGTGGTAAGATAAGAGCATGGACAGTGAAAAAATCAGAAGACAGAAAGCTGTTGGTTTTAGTTTCTGTTAAATCTTGAAAAAGTAATAATATCACATTTGTATACAGCTTTAAGTTTTACAAAACACTCCCCTTGCAATAAACATATGGGCTTTAATCTACTATTTTACAGGGAAGAAATATGAAGATTAGAAATGAAAACTGAAATTTTTTCAGAGTCCATTTCTAGAATTTGAACACAGATCTTCTGAAGCCAAGTCCAACATTGAAAAGAGCCAAATCATTACCTAGAATATAGTCCAAGAGAGCATCAACAAAAACTCACTGTTATCAGGTGCATTTGAGGCAGCCCATTATTTAAAACAAAAATGGAGAAATGACAAGGATGAATAGAAATAAATGAAAAATCCAATCTGCATATGACATCAGTGATGTCAAACTCAAATGGAAACAATGCAGGACATATATTGACTTCAAAAACAAATTTATAAAAGTAAGCACAATTTCTCAGTTGATAAATAGTCCAAGAATATGAACAAAAAATTGTTAAGGTAACCAACACAACTTGTCTATAAACATATGTTAAATACTCTAAATCAGTCCTATTTATATGCAAATTAAAGAAGTTCTCAGATGCCACATGACACACACCATGGTGGCAAAGATTCCCCCCCCAACCAAAAAAAAAAACAAATAAACATGATGAATGTTGAAGAGACTGTGGGATTGCAGGCACAGTGCTGCAGTCTTGGTGTAACTAAAAATATGGTCACAATCATTCTGGGAAGCAACTTGGAATTATATGTAAAAAGTTATGTCCTTTAACCTAAGCATACCATTGCTAGACCTATACCAAAAAGAGATTTTTTTTTAAAAAGGAGAAATAGTCTATATGCTTAAAAAGGCATGTATATACATATATATATATATATATATATACACTTATACATACATTTTTCTATGAATGTTTAAATATGATTATGGATCAATTATGTATTATATCATGCATATGATAAATATGTGTATATGTATTCATGTATGCATTCATAGAAATTCTTTCTGATAAAAATTGGAAACTAAGGGGTTACCCAATAATTGAGAAATGGCTGAAAAATTGTGGTATAGGAATGTTATATAGTACTATTATGCCATAAGAAATGAGGAAACATTATTTCAAAAAGACATGGAAAACTATATGAATTGATTAAGAAAGAAGTAAGTAGATATGAGAGAATAACTTATAACATTAATATTATAAAATCAATAACTTTGAGTATATAAATGGATAAAATATGACATGAGCAGAATCAGAACAATTTATACCAAAAGAATAATGTAAAAATAAACAACTTTGAAATCTGTAAAAACTGTATTCAATGACAATTCATGATCACAGTGTAAAGATGATGAAACATGCTCTCTGCTAAAAAGAGGCGATGGATTTAGAATGCAGAATATGATATCTAGATTTACACTAATCTACATCTATCTATATTTGTATATAGCCTTTAAGGAAGATTATTTTGCTCACAATATATATTAAATATTAGAACAATTTCTTTTCTTTTCCAATAAGGTGGAATGTAAGAGAAAAAGAAAATAGATTCCAGTTATTCTGTTTAATAGAAAGGTGTGGACACACTATAGATGTTTAATTAATTTTACTTAACCATTTTACTTTATTACAAGAGAACTCAAAAAGTGGGAGTCATCTGTAAATGTGAGATGGAAATAAAATTCAGTAATAAAATTTTTAAAAATAATAATATTAAGTCATAATCCTCTTGGATATATGTACATGTGTGTATATATATATATATATATATATATATATATATATATATGTATGTATGTATGTATGTACATATATATACACATATACAATTATTTAATTACTTATTATGTTTTAGTGAATGCAAAGATGTTTTTGTGGTATACTCAAAATCAGGAAGAAATAAATTTAAATCCTTCCTTAGACATTTACTAGTTTTGTGACATTGAGAAAGTCACTCATCTGCTTCAGTTTCCTCATTTGTAAATTGGGGACAGTAATGGCATTTAATTTGGAGTTGTGAGACTCAAAAAACATATTTAAAACTTTTTTAAAATTATAATACAATATTAATGTTAATTATTATTGAAATTAGAAAAATTATTTGTTTCACTTTTATCTCTATTTAAAATTTTTACCTTTGTATATATTTTGTAATGTTTTTAACATATTAATACTGTAGGAATAGGAACTAGACCTGTTTTTTCTTTGGTATAAGGAACTCCTTGTGAGAAACTTAGGTTTGGGAAGGGGTAGAATGGAGACCTCGGCTTTACAGGAAAACTGGTATTATGGCTACCTATCCTCTAGTTTCCCTATTAGGACCTCATTTAATTAAAGATGCCTGCATTTCACAAGCTTCTTTCAATTTCATAAGGCTCACATTTCACAAGGAGAATGAGAACTTGTAGACTGTTGGACAGATAATGGCTTTGCCTTAATGAGAGGCATTAATGTACTTCTTACTATTTTTTGGTCTACAATGTCTCCTTTTTTCTCAAGGCATCAATGTCTGTGAGTCATAAAGGGAGCAGATCAGTAACAAGGCTTACTTTACAATGTGTTGCTGTAGAGAAAATCCTGCCTTTCAGAAGGCTAAAAAGTTCATGGGTCCATATGCTAACCCCCAAAGCAAAAATCAACACCTCACATTTCTTGAAATTGACAGTCAAGATTCAAGGTCTTTAGTGGAAAAAAACACTAAGTGGAAAAATAATATTCATATACATATATCTCTATACAGATAGATATATGTATATGTGTATATGTTATATGTTATATGGTATATGTTATACACATATAGATACACACACAAAGACAGAGACACATGCACATGTATCAGTTTGATTTTTAGCTTTTAAAATGGTAATTAAGCATGCTTGCTAAAATATTTTCACTGTTTTAGCTAGTCTTGGCTTTTGAGAATTTATTACCTTTTGTTTTTATTTCTTGGAATTTTTACTATTTTTGTGCTGCCATTGCCCTTTATATTTTAGCTGGCTTTTAGATATAGCTTTTATGTGTCTAGTTACTATTTAATATTTAAAGACCTTATATACTTGAAAGACAGATTAAAACTAAAATAATATTACTTTTAAAAAGAATATAATTCCCTCTGTTGTTAAACTAATTTCTTTTTCCTCTACTAACTCATAAAAGCACAGGATGATGGATCTGTAGCTGGAAGGGCTTCAAAGTTCATTTAGTTTACTCCTTCATTTTATACTTGAGATACCTGAGGCCCAAAGAAGTTCAGTGAGTTTCCCAGGGTTACATCATTAGAAAGTCATAGAATGAGACTTTTAACCCTATTCTTAATTCCAGTTCTAGCTATCATACCGCTGTTTCATGCTGCCTCTTCAAGATACTGAAAATGAGAAAAAAAATCAAGGAATCCATCAGCTTAAGTTCTTGTCATCTATCTCATTTCTCCTAGAATGGGTTAGGTAACAAGAAGAATATGTATTCTTATGATATTTTTGCTATATTTTACCTTTTTCTGAACAAATGTCCTATTACATGCTGATTCCTGAACTCCTGTCACACACCCCAAATCTACTGGTATATAGTGTTCCAAGTTAGAACCATCAGTATATAGTCATTTTCCTGTTTGCAAACACAAGTCTGATATTCTGCCCATTGTTTTGTATCATACAAAACTCTGTGACATAGATAACTCTATATAGAATTTTATTAACTAAATCGTGGAGTAAGATGTTAAACTTGGAGAACATGTGTCAAAAGGAGGTCCTGAATAAAATTTAACAAAATATTCCTTCACTATTGCTAGCAAAGATCTTGGAGCACTCTTGATTTCAGATGGCATTATACTCACTTGATCAAGCCCTGAAATGCTCACAATAAGATCTATACATCATAAAAGAAGAAGAAGCTCTACCCATCAACACACACACACATACACACAAACACACACACACATACACACACAAACACACACAAACATGAAAATGTGACCTGTACAGCTGGATAGGCAGTCTTCCTGCTTAGTCCTTTGAAATGCATATCAAGGGCAAGGAAACAAGGGAGGAAGAAAACAACTATTTTAGTGTATAAGATTGCCAGGCACTATAGTAAGCACTGGGCATATACATAGAAACAAAATGAAACAGGGCTTATCTTCAAAGGAGCTGAAAAACAGGATAATGGGGGAGAGGGGAGAGAGAGAAGGAAGGATGAAGATACCAGTGGATATGGCATAGTTTTGGAGTCTCAAAGCCAGGAACAGTACTGGGAGGGGAATAAAGCATGGTCCCCTCCACAAAATTGCTTCTCCAGGATGAATAGATCCATGGAAAAAGGGGGTGGGCTTTTCAAAGAGATGTCCTATGTTGTGAAGGCCACAAGAATGGTTGGATGTTCGAAGTCAAGAATACCTTAGACTTCATTTGTTCATCACAAAAAATCCTTTATTCGTTACTGTTATATTATGCTTGTACCAACAAGGCAAGTGTCATTTTCCTCATGCCACAGATGCAGAAAAAGTTTAATTAAACTAAGGGACTTTTTGAAGGTAACACAATAGGTAACAGAACTAAGACTAATGAATTTCTTTTTTTGAGGATTTTTTTTTGTTTTTTTGGCAGGGCAATTGGAGTTAAGTGACTTGCCCAAGGTCACACAACTAGTACATGTGTCAAGTGTCTGAGGCCAGATTTGAACTCAGGTCCTCCTGACTCCAGGGCCAGTGCTCTACTCACTGCACCACCTCAACTAACGAATTTCTACTTAATCTTACTCCAGTGTAATTCCCACCATATAATATTGCCTCCTAGCAAAGAAATTCATATACAACTACGTCCCCCTTTTTAAAATTGTATTCTGTGTTTTTCTCCTTTTTCAGTTCATTCGTTTACTGACAGAACACTTATTAACCTCAAGAAATCTAGTATTTAAAAGATACAATATAACCAATGTTCAAACTATTCATTCACCTAGATTATCTACATTCTATCTGTACATTTAATTATATCATTAAAAATCAAAGTAATTGAGTGATAACACAGATGACAAATCTTAATTTCCTACTAGGTACAAGGTACCATGTTTGATGTGAGAAATATAAAGAAAAATAAGAAAAGATTCCTGCCCTCAGGGAACTTTCATTCTCAGCTATTCATAGACACGTGTACTAAATTACAATGGACTATCATGTCTTCTTCCTTTATAGAAAATCTACAAGGTTGCATCTAGTTGAATGGCATTTATATCATTTACCAAATTGGAATTTAAGATGCTGTTCACAATCCTTCTCAATGTTCTTTCTAAGTGGATCTACTAGATAGGTTACTTTTTGAGTTTAGTTCCAAGAAAATAAAAGGGAAGATATCTGCAAAAAAATCCTTATGCTTTCTGTTGTCAGAAAACAAAAACTATACAACTCAATCTACTTCATGTCAAAATGCCTTCTCTTTGCTTTAGACAGTCTTAACTCTGTCCTTAGACTTCTATTCTCTAAAACTGCTGGGATTACTTATCTTGAAAAGCTCCTGTGCTTCACCTAACCCTCGGCCCCAAAGTCTGCCTAAGTGATTACGACAGAGAACAATTGGCATAGGGAATGAGGTTTTAAGGACCATATTACCTTACTTTCCTAAACAGTTATAACCAATGCAATTCTCTAGCCAAGGAAATTAGTAATCATCTTTTTGGGGGGAGGGCACATGTCAAACTTGTCATTTAAATCAAAAGTTATGTGCTTATTCTAACCTTAAATATAGCTCTCCACAATTCATCATTTTTATCCTGTGAATACATTCTTTCTATAATAAAGTGCAGCAGTTTGAAGATTGCACTTGGCAAATTTCCATGAACAAAATTAGCTTTTCCTACATGCTCTAAATAGTAACTATTTTTAATAGAAATTAGTTTTGAAATTTTGTGTCAGACTCTCCTAAGACAAACATTCTGTTAAATGTTTTGGAATCTCTGTTCCCTTTCAGTGTCAGTAACAATAACGCCATTTGGTCCACTGAAAGGCACAATTAAATTTCAATCATTTATGTGAACTGTACTTAGAAGAGGCACACTGGTTTTTTCCAATAGGGAGAAACTAATTTTATTCTCATCAACTGTTTGAAAAGCTGCAAAGGGACCCATTTAGCCCTGAATCCTAAAAAGAATTTTCATTTGGTAAGACTGGGTGGAACACTTGAAATGAAATCCAAATACACTTGAATGTATCAGGCAAATAAGTGTAAAGCCTCATGATGAGGGTAGCAAGATAATAAAGAGTGCCTAGATGATTTTGATCCCATTGAGCATAACTGACCTGCTGACTGCAGAGTTGCCTGGCAGAAATACTTTACATCTTAATTTTGGATGTGACTTGTTCATCATGATGAAGAATAATTGGAAATATTGATGATCCTTCAGAACAATATGCAGCAAATGTTAGGAAAGAGGCCTGGGCTCTTTCCAGAATAGAAAAGAATTCCAATGTCTCCTGTCACAGTATCATCAAGATGGTGAATGTGATGACAAAATAGGATATATGAGAAAATCCTACATTGTATGTTCAAGACATGCAGAATTGCATTTATTTATGTCTAAAAACTGGATTCTCTTCTCAGATGACATTTTTAAAAGATTTCACAGACTGCTTAGTGTTTTCAGTGATAATACCATGCATTTCTGTAGCAATGTACACATAATTCATTTTACCATAATTCTGTGAGGTTAACTGTTCCCATTTTACAGATGACAAAATTGTACTTTATAGTAGGCACTCATATATTCCCTAAGTTTCATCTAGGTACCACCTGTAGCCATAATTAGATAGAAGAAAAAGGACAGCTTCATAAAATGATGAAGCATTAGAACTGAAGTAAACTTTAAACATTATCTTAACTAACCCCTTGTCCAAAGTCACATGGTTATTGGTAGAACAAAAATAAGAACCTACTTCCTGATTCCCAGTCCAGTATACTACTATGACAGCACACTGTTTTTCATGACATTGAAGGGGAAAGTTCTGTGATCTAGGTAAAAACAATTGAGATCCAAGGAAAGACTGAAGATGGTACAAGCAATATCTGGAATGTTTTGTTAGAGCTAAAATGGTCTGTAGAGAACATCTCATTCACCCATCTTATTTTAAAGAATAGGAAACTGAGGCCCCAAAAGGTAAAGTTACTGGCTTTATTGGTCACAAATCTGATAAGCAGCATCTGCTAACTTGAATTGGAATTCATGTCTCTTGATTAATATGTTCATTTTGCTTCACCATTACGTTTATTAAATTTTCATGGTAACAAACAGTCAAAATTCAATACAATTCAGTGAAGCAAGCATTCTTAATAAATCCCAGCTCCATGTAAGGAACTGATCTAGACGCTGGGGAGACAGAGACAAAAGCCCTCAAGAATCTTGGTTTCTACTGGAGGGATGCAATCATATACATGAAACAAAAAGCAAAAATAAAATTGAGGAGGAAGAGAAAGCCATCTGCTAAAGACAGACCAAAAGGTCATGGAAGAATTCATAAGGGAGATAGCATTTAAGTTGTGCTTTGAAGGATAACATGGAATCTGAGAGACAGAAATGGATGGAGAGCATTCTAGTCCAAAGAAAAGGGAAGGAAGTCTTGTATGAATTCAGAGTTTGGAGATTGAGTGTTGAATTCACTGAACAGTTTAGTAGTCTGGCTTGACTGGATTTTAGGGTTGTTAGGTGATGGGAGAAGGATAGGTGATATGAAGTAAGACCAGAAAGGGAGGTGAAGTTAAACAATAAAGAACCTTAAATACCAACCTAAGAGGTTCCAAGTAAAGAAATTTCCTCTATGTGACCCTCTTTCCAGAAAAAGAAACTATACACACACACACACACACACACACGCATGCACAAGATCATATATACTTATGTGTATATATGTATGTACATACATATATATTATATATACATATACATAAGATACAACGTGCAAGTATATGGATTGTTAGGTATTAATATATACATGCCATGTAGATATATACATACACACACATGCACACACACACATATACAAATATATATATGCACACACAGACATTTTATGAGGTTACTTTTACGTTCTTCTCACCCTCTGAACGTAGTCTGAACTTACAAAAAATGAAATCCTGATAGAAAATATAGTTTTATCATCTTTAAAAGGATTTTAGTATTACTCCTCAAGATTATTATGAGGCAATATGTGCAAAAGTACTTTAATTAATTAAAAACTCCTATAGAAGTAAAAGGGTTTTTATTGGACACAGATGTGTATATGTGTGTGTGTGTAGGTGTGTACATGTGTGTGTGTGTGTGTGTGTGTGTGTGTGTGTGTGTAGGATGAATGATACAGACAAGATAGAACAAAAAGAAGTTATGTTTCCTGATCCATAGACCTTTGCTATTACATATATCACACAGCTAAAGTGAGCAAGAGCATTTGCATGCTTAAACAATTCTCAGAATAAATTTAAAGAAAATGAAGATTTTTTTTTACCTTTTCATAATTGTGACTGTATTGTTAGAGCAAATGGGAAGGTACATTTATCTAGAAGTAAGTATAATTGATTATATTCAAAGAATTACAGATTTTTTTCTGCACCATTAGCAACTCCACAAGTATACGCACCATCATCTAGCCGAGGATATTTGAATGCTATGTTTCTCTTTTTACTTCATGTAACAGATATCCATAAAAATTAAAGGTGGTTGGAGGCAGCCAGGTATAAATTGCTGAGAGACAGAATTTGAGTTCTACATGCCATTGACAGGTTGTTTGACCTTTGGGAAATCATGTGCCTTTTTGAGCCTCAGTTTCCTCAGTCATAAAATGTTTTTGCACTTGGTTTTCACACCCCAAAAACCAATTTTTTTGCCCTTGTAGGTAATCTTAATTGTGATGCATAATAATATGATCTCTTTGGGGCCGTGGGCGTATTCATACACACATACACATATATAGACATATACAAATATATATATATATACCTATGCAGTGCTCATACACAAGTGTATATACACATGTATATGTGCATATATACGTATACACAATTATATGTGTGTGTATAATTTTATCAACTATTGGTAAATCCCCTTGAAGACCAACTTCTCTAAAATTAGTTCGGCTGGTTCTCAGACAATGACTTAACCTGTATTCATCCTTCAAGCTTTTCCATTTTGTTAGTTGCTACCAATGGGTGGTGTATTGTACTGGAATTACCTTTGAATTCATAGGATTGCCTCCATGTTTCAATAAGGAATGAATAATAATAATGAGTTATTATTAATACTTAATGAATGATGAAAATCACAATTGTATTATGTACCCCATATGATGATTTGTGGGGAAAAATGAACAAAAGTCAAATAGGATGACAAAGTATGCCTAGATTTTTTATTTTATTTTACTTTTTCTTTTTTTAATTTAATATTTGATATTTTACTTTTCAACACTGATTTCAACAAGATTTTGAGTTACAAATTTTCTTCCCATTTCTACCCTCCCCCCCATTCCAAGATGGCATATATTCTGATTGCCTCATTCTCCAGTCAGCCCTCCCCTCTTTCACTGCACTTCCCTGCCCATCCCCTTTCCCCTTACTTTCCTGTACAGCAGGATAATTTCTATGCCGCATTCCCTATATATCTTGTTTCCCAGCTGCATGAAATAAAAACCCAACTTTTTATATTTTTTAACCATCTGCTCTTAAAACTTTGAGTTTCAAATTTTCTCCCCTCTTCCCTTTCCACACACCCTCCCTTGGGAAGGCAAGCAATTAAACATAGCTCACACATGTATCATTATGCAAAACACTTCCACAATGCTCATGTTGTGAAAGGCTAACTGTATTTCCTTCCATCCTCTTCTGTCCCCCTTTATTCAATTTTTTTCCTTGACCCTGACCCTTTTCAAATGGTTTGCTTTTTATTACCTCCTCCCCCTATCTGCCCTCCCTTCTATCATGCCCCCCTTTTTTCCCCTTCCCTTTACTTTCCTGTGGAGTAAGATACCCAATTGAGTGTGTATATTATTCACTACTCAAGTCAAATACAATGAGAGTAAGATTCACTCATTCCCCCTCACCTGCTCCCTCTTCCCTTCCATCAGAACAGCTTTTTTTGCCACATTCATGTGAGATAATTTACCCCATTCTATCTCTCCCTTTCTCCCTCTCTCAATATATTCCTCTCTCACCTCTTAAATTTATTTCATTTATTAAATATGATCCCTTCATATTCAACTGTACCCTCTGTCTATATTCCCTTCAACTCCCATAAAACTGAGAAAGGTCTCATGAATTACACACATCTTTCCATGTAGGAATGTAAACATAAGGCCCTTACGAATTCTCTGTGTTGTTTATCTTTTCATGCTTCTCTTGTTTCCGGTATTTGAAAGTCAAATTTTTGATTCAGCTCTGGTCTTTTCATTGAGAAAGCTTGAAAATCCTTTATTTTATTGAAAAATCCATATTTTGCCTTGGAGCATTATACTCAGTTTTGCTGAGTAGGTGATTCTTGGTTTTAATCCTAGCTCCTTAGACCTCAGGAATATCATATTCCAAGCCCTTCGATCTCTTAATGTAGAAGCTGCTTAGATCTTGGACTATTCTGATTATGTTTCCACAGTACTCAAATTGTTTCTTTCTGGCTGCTTGCAGTATTTTCTCCTTGACCTGAAAACTCTGCAATTTGGCAACAATATTCCTAGGAGTTTTCCTTTTCGGATCTTTTTCAAGAGGCAATCAGTGGATTCTTTCAATTTCTATTTTACCCTCTGGTTCTAGAATATCAGGGCAGTTGTCCTTCATAATTTCTTGAAAGACGATGTCTAGGCTCTTTTTTTGATCATGGCTTTCAGGTAGTCCAATAATTTTAAAATAGTCTCTCCTGGATCTATTATCCAGTCAGTGGTTTTTTCAATGAGATATTTCACCTTATCTTCCATTTTTTCATTCCTTTGGCTCTCTTTTATAATATCTTGATTTCTCGTAAAGTCACTAGCTTCCACTTGCTCCAAAATAATTTTTAAGGTGGTATTTTCTTCAGTGGTCTTTTGGACCTCCTTTTCCGTTTGGCTAATTTTGCCTTTCAAGGCATTCTTCTCCTCATTGGATTTTTGAAGCTCTTTTGACATTTGGGTGAGTCTATTTTTAAAGTGTTATTTTCTTCAGTAGTTTTTTGGGTCTCTTTTAGCAAGTCATTGTCTTGTTTTTTATTGCTTCCTTGTATCACTCTCATTTCTCATCCCATTTTTTCCTCTACTCCTCTTACTTGCTTTTCCAAATCCTTTTTGAGCTCTTCCATAGTCTGAGCTCAATTCATATTTTTCTTGGAGGCTTTTGATGTAGGCTCTTTGACTTTATTGACTTCTTCTGGCTCTATGTTTTGGTCTTCTTTGTCACCAAAAGAAGGAATCTAGAGTTTGCGTTTGAGCCTGAGTTTGAGTCTGAGTTCGTTTTCACTGCCTGTTCATGTTCCCAGCAAACTACTTTACTCTTGAGCTTTATTGTCAGGATATGACTGCTTGTAGAGTAGAGAGTACTTTGTCCCAAGCTTTAGGGGCTGTGCTGCTGTATTCAGAGCTATTTCTATTCCACCATCAGCATAAGCTCTGTCACCACAGCGCTCTTCTTCCCCCAAGACCTGCCAACCAGGACCGCAATACAGATCCCAGCAGGGCACAGCAAGAGCATCTTCCTTTGTGCCCACAAAATGCTCCTTGTACTCTCTCTCTGATCTGCTGCTAAATCCCTCCCACCGTGTGAGCCAGGTACTCAGGAAGCCACTGAAGCTGGCACTCTGGAGGCAACCTCAGGAGCTTCCTGCTGCTGCTATGGCCACCGCTGCACCACTTCCTTCACCCCCAGAGTTGGCGCCTGGACTGCTCTGAACTAGATCCCGCAGTTTCCCCCAACCTGCTTTTTTAGCTTTTGTGGGTTGAGAAGTCAGGTAACTGCCACAGCTCCCTGTTTCATGGCCCCAAGGCCTGTTCCAGCTGGCTGACTCCAGGTCTGGTCTGTCCCAGTGTGGCCCACACAGGTCGCACCTCAGGACAGACCTTTCCCGGAGACCATCCAGGTTCTCCTAGGCTGGATACCTGTTTCCCTCTGCTGTTTCATGGGTTCTGCAGCTCTAGAATTTGTTCAGAGCCATTTTTTACAGGTGTTTGGAGGGATTTGGGAGACACCTTAAGCAAGTCCCTGCTTTCTAGCTGCCATCTTGGCTCCCCCCTCATATACCTAGATTTTTGACCTGTACCTTTGATATGAATAGTTATGTACTACAGAATTTAAGGGTTAGATATTGGTATGTTGGTATGTATTAGATATGGGTGTTCTGCAAAACGTTTAAAAGTCAGCTCCCCAAAAATGCATGATACTCCTTTAAGTTTAATCTGCTTTTTTTTACATATTTTTCTATCATTTTCATGAGTCTAGACAATCAATAACTCAATAAATCAAGCCCTGTAGCATTTACTCATTTCTGAGGGGCAAATCCTTACACTTATATTTAAAATTTACAACATTCCTCTGGAAGATGGGACCTCAAAGCCCTCTTACTTTATCCCACATCAGAAAAGAATCTTCACTATGATATAACTGAAATGATGTCATGTAACCTCTGCTTCAGATCTCTATTGAGGGAATTTGCTGCCTCCCCATTCCACTTTCAGATAGTGCTAAAGTAGTTGGTGGCACAATGGATAGAATTCTCTACGTAGAGTCAGGAAAATCTGACTTAAAATTCAGCCTTAACTACTTCCTAGCTATGTGATCCTCAGTAAGTCACTTAATCTCTGACTGCCTCAGGATCTTCAATTGCAAAATTCAGTAATATTATACCTCCCTTCCAAGGTGGTTGTGAGGATCAAATGAAACATTTGTAAAAGGCATTTAGCATATTGTCTGGCATATGGCATCATATAAATGTTTATTCTTATCTCCTTCTGCTTTGTAATCATGAGAATCATCTCCACCACCACCCCAGTGGTCATGTCAAATCTAAATTTGCCTAAATCTTCTCCTCTCTAGAATCAGTATGCCCAGTCTCTTCACTGATTCTCATATGATATGAATGCAAGACCACTCACAATCTAATCAATATCCTTCCTAAAGTGTGTTGCTCAGCACTAAAAATAACATAATACTCCAAATGTGATATAATCAGGACAGAATAGAAAAATGAGATCTCTGGCTACATCAAAGCACCTATCCCACAAAATTCTTAAGCATCTAATTAGATGATACCTAGACAGTTCTTTGTGACTATACACTGTTTTTGGCATTTCCCAGCAGTCCTAGTCCAGTTTTAAGCATTAAAACTTTAAGACAGAATGGGTAGAGCTAAGATGGAAGAATAAGGCAGGAATTCACCTGAAGTGTCCTAAATTCACAACCAAACAACTATAAAATAACATGTCAAAATGAATTCTGCAATGGTAGAACCAACAAAAGGACAGGATAAAACAATTATTGAGCCCAAGATAATTCAGAAGATTGGCAGGAAAGGTCTGTCCTACTCAGGTAAAAGAAGAGCACAGCAGATTGTGTTTCTGCAAGATAGCAGCCAGGTCCAAGCACCAGTGTAAGTCCTCAGCAAGAACCTGTGACCCAGGAAAAGGTCAGCAGCAAGGTTGTACATCCCCAATGCAGCAGGCAAGCAGAGAGGCCCCCTGACTGCAGCACAACAGGCTAGTGATGAGGCCCCACAACTCCTATGCAAGAGTAGAACCCAATCTTTTTCATAAAATTAAAAGTTAGTAAATAGGCTGGAAAAAATAAGCAAAAAAAGGAAAAAATTAAATTGGTTTCAGGGCCCAATAGGACTCCTGAGAAAAATTCAAAAGATTTTAAAAATCAAATAAAAAAGGAAGGAGAAAAATTGAGAAAAGAAATTAGTGATGCTAGAGAATCATGTAAAAAAATCAACAGCTTGGTAAAGGAAGTATGAAAAATACTGAAGAAAATGACGCCTTAAAAATAGGCCAGAGAGGCAGATCCAAGATAGCACTTGAAAGCAGGAATTCACTTAAGCTCTCCCCCAAATCCCTCCAAACACCAGTTTGAAATGACTCTAAACAAATTCTAGAGCTACAGAACCCACAAAATAAGAAAGTAAAACAAGTCTCCAGCCCACAACTTCCTGGATGGCCACTGGGAAGAGTCTATTGCACCATGCCAGGAGCAGAGCACAGCCCAGTGTAGGCTATGCCAGGACAGACCAGGCCAGAGTAGATTGGGTAGAGCAGGCCTCAGGGCCCTGAATCACTGAGCTGTGGCAGTGTCCAGACTTCTCAACCCACAAACATCAAAGGGGCAGGTAAGTGGGAAAACTTCTAGATCTGAGTGAGAGAAGTGTGTGGTCTGGCTGCAAACCCAGTATGGCAGAGGTGGCTGCAGTGGAGGCAGCAGCAGCAGCAATAGCAGGAGCAGCAACTGCTGCTTCCTGCTCCAGGCCCATATGGTGGAGGCAATCAAGTGGCTGATCAGAGCAGGAGTGCAGAGATTGCTTTGCTGGTGCTGAGGCAAGATCCTCTTGCTTTGCCCTGCTTGGATCTGATTCAGAGTCCTGGTTTGCAGTTGTTGGGGTGGAGGAAAGTCAGTGTGGCAGAGCTTGTGGTAGCTTTGGAGAGGGAGTACTGCTGATAGTTACACAGAAAAAAGGAGTGCCTGCACTCACACACCAGAACACAGGCCAAGAGAAGAGCATCATACCACCTCAGAATAGATGTAGCTCTGAAAACAGCAGCACAAACCCCCTGAAGATTGGGACAAAGGTCACTCCACTCTGAAGGCAGCCATACCCTGACCAAAAGCTCAAAAGTCAAGTAATTGGCAGGGAAAATGAACAGGCAGGGTAAAAGTATTCAGTCTGTAGAATCTTTCTTTGGTGACAAAGAAGATCAAAATATACAGCCAGAAGAAGTCAACAAAATCAAAGAGCCTACATCAAAAATCTCCAAGAAAAATATGAATTGGTCTCAGGCCATGGAAGAACTCAAAAAGGATTTGGAAAAGCAATTAAGAGAAGTAGGGGAAAATTGGGAAGAGAAATAAGCATGAGGAAAGAAAGTCATGAAAAATAAGTCAATGACTTGCTAAAGGAGACCCAAAAAATACTGGAGAAAATAAAACCTTAAAAAATAGACTAGCCCAAATGGCAAAAGAGATCCAAAAAGTCAATGAGGAGAGGAATGCCTTAAAAAGCAGAACTGGCCAAATGGAAAAGGAGGTCCAAAAGACCATGGAAGAAAATACTGCCTTAAAATTTAGAACGGAGCAAGTGGAAGCTAGTGATTTTATGAGAAATCAAGAAATTATTAAAAAAATAACAAAAGGATGAAAAATGGAAGACAATGTGAAATATCTCATTGGAAAAACCACTGACCTGTAGAATAGATCCAGGAGAGATAATTTAAAAATTATTGGACTACCTGAAAGCCATGATCAAAAAAAAAAGAGCCTAGACATCATTTTTCAAGAAATCATCAAGGAAGGCTGTCCTGATATTCTAGAACCAGAGAGTAAAATAGAAATTGAAAGAATCTGCTGATCACCTCTTGAAAAAGATTCCTAAAAAGAATACTCCTAGAAATATTGTAGTCAAATTCCGGAGATCCCAGGTCAAGGAGAAGATATTGCAAGCAGCCAGAAAGAAATACTTTGATTATTGCGGAAACGCAATCAAGAAACACAAGATCTAGCAACTTCTACATTAAGAGATCACAGGGCTTGGAATATGATAGAGGACTTTCAGGCATTCTCGTTGAAGGGACCAGAGCTGAATAGAAAGACGATATTTGTAGCTCATGTGACCATTCTCAGTAATGGGGTAATTGAAGGGAATACACTTATATATAGACAGACGGCACAGGGTAAGTTGAATAGAAGGGATGGCATCTGAAAAAATAAAATAAGCAATGAGAGAGGAATATATTGGGAGGAGAGGGGGAGAGATAGAATAGAGTAAATTGTTCATATACAGGTGGAAAGAAAAAGCAGTAATCATGGAAGGGAAGAGGGGGCCGGTGAAAGGGAATAAGTGAATCTTGCTCTCATTGGATTTGGCTTAAGGAGGGAATGACATGCACATTCAACTGGGTAACTTACCCTACAGGAAAGTGGGGGTGCAGGGGGATTAGAGGGAAGGGGATGATGGAGGGGAGGTGAGATTGGGGAAGGATGTAGTCAAAAGCAGATGTTTTTGAGGAGGGACAGGGTCAAGGAAGAAAATTGATTAAAGGGGGACAGGATGGGAGGGGGGGAAATATAGATAATCTTTCACAACATGAGCATTATGGAAGTGTTTTGCATAATGATACATGTATGGCCTATGTTGATTTGCTTGCCTTCTCGAGGAGGGTAAGTGGAGAGGGAAGAAGGGAGGGAATTTGGAACTCAAATTTCTAAAAACACGTGTTTTAAAAAAATTGTTTTTACATGCAACTGGGAAATAAAATATGCAGGCAATGGAGTATATAAATCTATCTTGCCCTACAAGAAAGTAAGGAGAAAGCAGGTGGGGTGGGGTATTGGGGTGATAGAAGGGAAGGCAGACTGGGGAAAGGGGCAATCAGAATGTATACCATCTTGGGGTGGGGGAGTGTAGAAATGGGGAGAAAATTTGTAACTCAAAATGTTGTGGAAATCAATGTTGAAAACTAAAAATTAAAATAAAAAAAATAAGCCAAGTGGTGAAAGAGGACAAAAAAGTCCAATGAAGAGCAGAACACCTTAAAATCAGAATTGGACAAATGGAGAAAGAAGTACAAAAGCTCACTGAAGAAAATAATGCCTTAAAAATTAGAAGCGAGCAAGTGGGAGCTGATGACTTTATGAGACATGAAAAACAAAACAAAATCAAAAGAATAGAAAAAGAAGAAAATGTAAAAAAATCTCATTGAAAATCAACAGATTTCGATAATAGATCAAGGAGAGACAATTTAAGAATTATTGGACTACCTGAAAGCTATGATCAAACAAAAAAAAAGAGCCTGGACATCATATGTTAACAAATTATCAAGGAAAACTGCCCAGATATCCTAGAAGTAGAAGGCAAAACAGAAAGTGATGGCATCTACCAATTAACTCCTGAAAGAGATATCAAAATGAAAATATGTAGGAATGTTACAGCCAAGTTTCAGCACTGCCCAGTAAAGGAGAAATTGTTGCAAGTAGCCAGAAAGCAACAATAAAAACATCATGGAGCTACAGTCAGGACTGCATAGGATTTATCTGCTTATACATTCAAGAATCAAAAGACTTAGAATATGATATGCCAAAAGACAAAATAACTAGTATCACAACCAAGAGTCACTTGCCCAGCAAAACTGAATGTGATTCCTCAGTGTACAAAATAAATATTCAGTAAATTGAGAAGACTCTCAATAATTCCTGATGAAAAGACCAGAGCTGAACAGAAAATTTATTTTCTTTCAAATACGTGACTAAAGAGAACCATAAGAAGATAATCAGGAAAAACAAAACCTAAGGGATTCCATAAGCTTAAACTGTTCAGATCCCTACATGGGAAGATTATGCTTGTAACTCTTAAGAAGTTTTTCACCATTATGGCAATTATAAGTTATAAACATAGGCATAGAGGATAAGTATAAGCTGATTGTTATGAGATAATATTTAAAAATAACTAAGTAAAGGGTTAAAAAGTGATCTTGGGGGAATGATTATCACTTGAACCTTACTCTTACAAGAATTGGTTCAAAGAGTGTATAACTTACACAATCAGATATAGAAATCAATTATCTTATAGAGAAGTAGTGGGGGAGTGGGACTGATAGAGGAAGGGTTGATTAGGAGAAGCAAAACAGTGGTGATGAGGGACAGGGTGAAACTGCAGAGAGAGAAAAACAAGGATAAAATAGGCAGTATTTATAATTGTGAATGTAAATGGGATAAACTCAACCATAAAATGGAAATGGATAGTAGGATGGATTAAAAAAGAGAATCCTGGGGCAGCTAGGTGGTACAGGGAGTACAGCACTGGCCCTAGAGTCAGGAGGACCTATGTTCAAATCCAGCTTCAGACAGTTGACACACTTACTAGCTATGGGACCTTGGGCCTCCAAAAAAATCTCAAAACAGAATCCTATAATAAGTTATTTATAAGAAACACACTTGAATCAGAGAGATACATACAGAATAGAGGTAAAGAGCTGAAGCAGATTCTATTTTATGCTTTGTTTGAAATAAAAATAAAGCAGAGATAGTAATCATAATCACAGACAAAGCAAAAGTAAAAATAGATCTAATTAAGGGATTCAAAAAGGAAACTATATCTTGCTAAAGGGTATCATAGAAGATAAAGTAATATCAGTACTGTACATATATGTACCAAATTGCATAGCATCCAAATTTTAAAGGAGCAGTTAAATGAGTTACAGGAAGAAATACTAAAACAATACTAGTGGGGGAATTCAATTTTTCTATCTCAGAACTAGAAAAATCTGACAAAAAAAGAAAGAAATTAAAGATGTGAAAAGAATTTTAGAAAAGTTAGATGAGGGGTCAGGCATTCTGGAAAGATGGCAGAGTAAGTTAGAAATTTCTAGGTTCTCCAGATTCCTCCATAAATATACAAAAAATCACCATGAAATGAAAATAGAGCATCATAAATAAGAGGGTTAAAAGGTTGTCTTTCTAGGATACCTTGAGAGGACTTTAAAGAAGATGCCAGGGGCTGAGGTTTGGTGTGGGTGAAGTATAAACAGGTCTAAATAGACTTCACTAAATGAACAAACAGTGGGCCCTGAGGGAAGCAAACTAGGCCTCAAGAAATTTAACCTCAACTTTCACATCATCCATAGCCTTGAGAAATTTTACCTCAGGAATTTTTATTGCACAGCCTCAAAAACTTTCAACTCACAAATTTGCACTTTGAACTTTCATCTAAGGAACAGCAGACAGCTGAGTGAGGGAAGATTGAAGGACCTCCTGCTGTTTCCAGAAGTCAGTCCTAGTAGTGTAGACCAGAAGTTATTCCCCAGCTGTGATTGTGGATGAGGAAGAGCAATCACAAGGAAAAGGAGTGTAGTACTGGTACCTGAGGGAGCAAGAATATTTTCAAGACAGTGTGGTGAGGCTTAGGGGAGGAATAGAGGAGTCCCCTGAATTTGAACTCCCCAGATAGAATTCAGCAAAAAACAGTTAGAAGGACCTGAGGCATAGGACAACATTATCTACAACTCAAGACTAAAACTTAATAAGAATAATATTAAGCTGCTAAAAATAAAATAAGGCAAAATATTTTTAAATGATTAAGTAAAGGAAAAAGAACCTGACCACTGATAGCTATTTAGGTATAAAAGGACATCTGGATTCATATTCAGAGAAAGATTGTGAGGTTTTGAAAAAAAGCTACTCCTACCCTTAAGAGTAATGTCAAGTGGTCACAAGCCCAAAAACAAATCTTGGAGGAAGTTAAAAAGTAATTCAAAAATCAGATAAGAGAGAACAAGGAAAAATTAGAAATACATCAATTGAAGAAAATTATTATTTTTTCCATTTAGTAGTATTTTATATTTTCCAATTACATGAAAAGATAGTTTCAACTTTCTCTTTTATAAGATTTTGAGTTCCATTTTCTCCCTCCCTCCCCTCACTCCTCCCAAAGATGGCAAGCAATCTGATATAGGGTATACATGTACAAGGATATTAAACATATTTCCACATTAGTCATGTTGAGAAAAAAGAATCAGAACAAAAAGGGAAAACCACAAGAAAGAAAAGAAAGTGAAAAATAGTATACTTAGATCTGCATTCAGACTCCATAGTTCTTTCTCTGCATACGGATAGCATTTTCCATCATGAATCATTTGGAATTGTCTTAGATCATTGTATTGCTGAGAAGAGCTAAGTCTATCATAGTTGATCTTCCCAAAGCCAAAGCAGTAGTTAGGGGAAATTTTATATCTCTAAAGACTTACATCAATAAGACAGAGAAAGAATATATCAATGAATGCAGTAAGCAACCAAAATAAAGTAAAAAAAACAAATTAAAAATCCCTAATCAGATACCAAATTGGAAATCCAAAACATCAAAGGAGAGATTAATAAAATTGAAAGAGATCACACAAGGGGAAAAGGGACCCACATGTGAAAAATATATATTTATAGCAGCTTTTTGTGTGGTAGCAAAGAATTGGAAATCAAGGGGATGCCCATCAATTGGGGAATGGCTAAACAAGTTCTGGTATGTGAATGTAATGGAATATTAATGTGCTGTAAGAAATGGGGAAGATACGGACTTCATAGTAACATGGAAAGAACTACATGATATGATGCTGAGTGATAGGAGAACCAGGAGAATATTGTACACAACCACAGACATATTGATTCTGTGATGACTAACTTTGATAGACTTGGCTCTTCTCAGCAATACAAGGTTCAAAGACAATCCCAAAGGTCTCATGATGGAAAGAACTATCTATATCCAGACAAAGTACTATGGAGTATGAATGCACATTGAAGGAAACTATCTGCTCTCTCTTTTTTTCCTATATATTTTTTTGGTTTTGTTTCTTCTTTCTCATGATTCACTCCATTGATCATGGTTCTTCTTTATGACTCGACTATTGTGTAAATATTTTTAATGCAAAGGTATATGTAGAACATATATCAGATTCCATGGAGGGAAAGAAAATTTGGAACTCAAAAACCTGTGGAACCGAGTGTCGCAACCTAAAAATTACAAAAAAAATTAAAAGTAGAAGATGGCGGCTGGTAAGCACGGACTAGAGTGAGCTCCGTACCCGAGTCCCTCCAAAAACCTATAAAAATGGCTCTCAACCAATTCTAGAACTGCAGAACCCACAGAACAGCAGAGGGAAGCAGGGCTCCAGCCCAGGACAGCCTGGATGGTCTCTGGGTGAGGTCTGTTCCACACGGAGCTGGGAACGGAGTGGAGCAGAGCCCAGCCTGAGCGGCGTGGATGATCCAGACCAGAAGCCGGGCGCAGGGGGCCCTAGCGCCCTGAATATGTGAGCTGCGGCAGTTACCAGACCCCTCGACCCACAAACACCAAAAACTGCGGAGAAGGTTAGTGGGAAAAGCTGCGGGAGTGGAAGGAGTTCGCGGTTCGGCTTCCAGCCCCGGGGGCAGCGGAGGTGGGGCAGCTACAGCTGTTGTTACTTCCGGCTCCAGGCCCACCTGGTGGGAGGAATTAAGTGGCAGATCAGAGCAGGAGTGCAACAGCATGCTGAAGATCTCAGCCCAGCCTGGACTGGGGGTCCTTGGGGAAGGAGTAGTGCAGCTCTGACAGAGCTGGCACCTCCCCCCCAAACGTAGAACATAGAACTCCTTATTCTACAAGCAGTCATACCCCACTGAAAAACTCAAGGGTCAAGTTAGTTGGTTGGGAATATGGCCAGGCAGCGAAAACTCGCCCAGATTCAGTCTCAGACTTTGGATTCTTTCTTTGGTGACAAAGAAGACCAAAACATACAGCCTAAAGAAGACAACAAAGTCATAGAGCCTACAACCAAAGCCTCCAAGAAAAACATGACCTGGCCCCAGGCCATAGAAGAACTCAAAAAGGATTTGGAAAAGCAAGTTACAGAAGTAGAGGAAAAATTGGGAAGAGAAATGAGAAGTATGCGAGAAAACCATGAAAAACAAGTCAATGACTTCCTAAAGGAGACCCAAAAAAATACTGAAAAATACACTGAAGAAAACAACACCTTAAAAAACAGACTAACTCAAATGGCAAAAGAGCTCCAAAAAGCCAATGAGGAGAAGAATGCCTTGAAAGGCAGAATTAGCCAAATGGAAAAGGAGGTCCAAAAGACCACTGAAGAAAATACTACTTTAAAAATTAGATTGGAGCAAGTGGAAGCTAGTGACTTTATGAGAAATCAGGATATTATAAAACAGAACCAGAGGAATGAAAAAATGGAAGACAATGTGAAATATCTCCTTGGAAAAACCACTGACCTGGAAAATAGATCCAGGAGAGATAATTTAAAAATTATTGGACTACCTGAAAGCCATGATCAAAAAAAGAGCCTAGATACCAACTTTCAGGAAATTATCAAGGAGAACTGCCCTGATATTCTAGAGCCACAGGGCAAAATAGAAATTGAAAGAATCCATCGATCGCCTCCTCAAATAGATCCCAAAAAGAAATCTCCTAGGAATATTGTTGCCAAATTCCAGAGCTCCCAGATCAAGGAGAAAATACTGCAAGCAGCCAGAAAGAAACAATTTGAGTATTGTGGAAACCCAATCAGAATAACCCAAGATTTGGCAGCTTCTACATTAAGAGATCGAAGGGCTTGGAATGCGATATTCCGGAGGTCAATGGAGCTAGGATTAAAACCTAGAATCACCTACCCAGCAAAACTGAGTATCATGTTCCAAGGCAAAATATGGAGTTTCAATAAAATAGAGGACTTTCAAGCTTTCTCAGTGAAAAGATCAGAACTGAATAGAAAATTTGACTTTCAAACACAGGAATCAAGAGAAGCATGAAAAGGTAATCAAGAAACGGAAATTGCAAGGGACTTACTAAAGTTGAACTGTTTTGTTTACATTCCTACATGGAAAGATGATGTGTATGATTCATGAGACCTCAGTATTAGGGTAGTTGAAGGGAATATGCATGTATATATATATATATATATATATGTTTATGTATATATATATAAGTGAATGTGTTGTTATGTATATATCTATGTGTATATGTATGTATGTATATGTATATGTATATATATGTATATATGTGGTTTTATGTATGTATATGTATATATATATGTAAAAGAGAGAGAGCAGACACAGGGTGAGTTGAAGATGAAGGGATGATATCTAAAAGAAATAAAATGAAATTAAGGGATGAGAGAGTAACATACTGAGAGAGGGAGATAGGGAGAGATAGAATGGGGTGGATTATCTTGCATAAAGGTGGCAAGAGGAAGCAGTTCTATGGGAGGAGGGGAGAGGGCAGGTGAGGGGGGAATGAGTGAACCTTGCTCTCATCAGATTTGGCCTGAGGGGGAATACCATACATACTCAGTTGGGTATCTTACCCCACAGGAAAGAAGAGGGAGGAAGATAAAAAAAAAATAAAAGGCGGGGGGATGATGCAGGGGAGGGCAGATGGGGATGGAGGTAATCAAAACAAACACTTTGGAAAGGGGACAGGGTCAAGGGAGAAAATTCAATAAAGCGGGATGGGTTGGGAAGGAGCAAAATGTAGTTAGCCTTTCACAACATGAGTATTGTGGAAGGGTTATACATAATAATACATGTGTGGCCTAGGTTGAATTGCTCAACTTCTTAGGGAGGGTGGGTGGGAAGGGAAGAGGGAAGAGAATTTGGAACTCAAAGTTTTAAAATCAGATGTTCAAAAACAAAAAAAGTTTTTGTATGCAACTAAAAAATAAGATACACAGGCAATGGGGCGTAGAAATTTATCTTGCGCTACAAGAAAGGAAGGGAAAAGGGGATGAGAGGGGAGGGGGGTGATAGAGGGGAGGGCTGACTGGGGAACAGGTCAACCAGAATATAAGCCATCTTGGAGTGGGGGGGAGGGTAGAAATGGGGAGAAAATTTGTAATTCAAACTGTTGTGAAAATCAATGCTGAAAACCAAATATGTTAAATAAATAAATTGCATTTAAAAAAAAAATTAAAAGTAACAACATTGAGTTGATTTTATGAAAAGAAATAAACTATTGTTTGATTTGATTTTACAAATGAAAGGAGAAAACCAAATTACCAGTATCAAAAATGAAATCTGTGAATACATCACCAGTGAAGATGTAATCAAAGTAATTATTAGGACATGTTATGCCCACCTATATGTCAATAAATCTAAAATCTATGCAAAATGAATGAATATTTATAAAAATATAAATTGCCCAGACTAACAGAAGAGGAAATAGAATACTTGAATAACCCCATTGCTTTTGGAAACATCCTTTCTTGTAAGGTGGTATGTGATGAAAATGGGTCAAAGGGCTATGGATTTGTACACTTTGAGACACAAGAAGCTGCTGAAAGAGCTATTGAAAAAATGAATGGAATGCTTCTTAATGATCAAAAAGTCATTGTTGGTCCAATTAAATCCTGTAAAGAAAGAGAAGCAGAACTTGGAGCTAGAGCAAAAAAAAGAGTTCACCAATGTTTACATCAAAAATTTTGGTGAAGACATGGATGATGAAAGACTGAAGGAGCTCTTTGGCAAGTTTGGACCTGCTTTAAGTGTAAAAGTAATGACTGATGAAAGTGGAAAATCCAAAGGTTTTGGCTTTGTGAACTTTGAAAGACATGAAGATGCACAAAAAGCTGTAGATGAGATGAATGGAAAAGAACTGAATGAAAAACAAATTTATGTTGGCCGAGCCCAGAAAAAAGTGGAAAGACGGACGGAACTCAAGCGCGAATTTGAACAAATGAAGCAGGATAGGATCACCAGATACCAGGGTGTTAACCTGTATGTGAAAAACCTTGATGATGGTATTGATGATGAGCGTCTGCGAAAAGAGTTCTCGCCGTTTGGTACAATCACAAGTGCAAAGGTGATGATGGAAGGTGGCCGCAGCAAAGGGTTTGGGTTTGTATGTTTCTCTTCGCCAGAGGAAGCCACCAAAGCAGTCACAGAAATGAATGGCAGGATTGTTGCCACTAAGCCATTGTATGTAGCTTTAGCCCAGCGCAAAGAGGAGCGGCAGGCTCACCTCACAAACCAGTATATGCAGAGAATGGCGAGCGTCAGAGCTGTGCCCAACCCTGTAATCAACCCCTATCAGCCTCCTTCAGGTTACTTCATGGCAGCTATTCCTCAGACTCAGAACCGTGCTGCATACTATCCTGCTAGCCAAATTGCTCCACTCAGACCAAGTCCTCGCTGGACTGCTCAGGGTGCCGGACCTCATCCATTCCAGAACATGCCCGGTGCTATCCGCCCAGCAGCTCCTAGGCCACCATTTAGTACAATGAGACCAGCTTCTTCACAGGTTCCACGAGTCATGTCAACACAGCGTGTTGCAAACACATCAACTCAGACAATGGAGTAGCTGCTGCAGCTACTCCTGCTGTCCGCACAGTTCCACAGGATAAGTATGCTGCAGGTGTTCGAAATCCTCAACAGCATCTTAATGCACAACCACAGGTTACCATGCAGCAGCCTGCTGTTCATGTGCAAGGTCAGGAACCTTTAACTGCTTCCATGTTGGCATCTGCCTCTCCTCAAGAGCAAAAGCAGATGTTGGGTGAAAGGCTGTTTCCACTCATCCAGGCCATGCACCCTTCCCTGGCCGGTAAAATCACTGGCATGTCGCTAGAAATTGGTAACTCTGAGCTTCTTCATATGCTTGAGTCTCCCGAGTCTCTTCGCTCCAAGGTTGATGAAGCCGTAGCCGTACCGCAAGCTCACCAAGCTAAAGAAGCTGCCCAGAAAGCAGTTAACAGTGCCACTGGCGTTCCAACTGTTTAAAAGAAAAGATCAGGGACCACGAAATGGAACCTCTGCTTCACCGAAGAAAAACATCTAAACATCGAAAAACTTAAATATTGTGAAAAAAACATTGCAAAATAGAAAATAAATAAAAAAAGGAAAGGAAACTTTGAACCTGATGTACCGAGCAAATGCCAGGTCTAGCAAACTTAATGCTAGTCCTAGATTACTTATTGATTTAAAAACAAAAAACAAGAAAAAACAAAAAAACCCCAAAAAATAGTAAAAAAACACAAAAACAAATTAATGTTTTATAGTCCCCGGGGGAAAAAGAATTTTCAGCACAGTACAAAAATTTAAAGCATTCCTTTCTTTAATTTTGTAATTCTTTACTGTGGAAAAGCTCAGAATATCACCACTGTTTTAGATAACAGAATTGATACCTGAGCAAGGAAACGTAATTTGGATTATAAAATTCTTGCTTTAATAAAAATTCCTTAAACAGTGAAAAAAAAAGAATACTTGAATAACCCCATTTTAGAAAAAAAGAAATTGAATACACTATCAAATAACTCCTTAAGAAAAGAATCACAGGCCAAATATATTCACAAGTAAATTCTAAAAACAAAAAAAACATTTAAAGCACAATTAATCCCAATACAATATGAACTATTTGGGAAAATAGGCAAATAAGGAGTCCTACCAAATTCCTTTTGTATCACAAATATGATCCTGATGACTAAAATAAAAAAAAATAATTAAACAGAGAAAGAAAACTATAGACCAATTTCTCTAATGAATATTGATGCAAAATTTAAAAAAAAAATGCTAGCAAGAATATTACAGCTTACAACACAGGATCATACACTACAATGAGGTGAGATTTACACAAGCCATGCAGGGCTGGTTCAATATTAGGAAATCTATCATCATAATTAACTACATCAATAACAAAATGAACAAAAATCTTATGATTATCTCAATAGATGCAGAAAAAGGTTTTGACACGATACAGCCCCCATTCCCATTAAAAAACACTAGAGAATATAGGAATAAATTGACCTTTCCTTAAAATGATAGCTTGTATTTACCTAAAATCATCAGCAAGTATTGTATGTAATGGGGATAAGCTAGCTGCCTTCCCAATAAATCAGGGGTGAAAAAAGGATGCCCATTTTGAACTCTGTTATTCACTATTGTACTAGAAATGCTAAATTTAGCAATAAGGAAGAAAAAGAAATTGAAGGAATTAAAATGGGCATTGAGGAAATAAAACTATAACTCTTTGCAGATGATATGATGGTATATTTAGATAATCCCAGAGAATCAACTAAAAAAGTACTTGAAATAATTCTCAACTTTAGCAAAGTTATAGGATATGAAATAAACCCACATAAATCATCAGTATTTCTATATATTCCCAACAGAGCTGGGCAGCATGAGATACAAAGAGGATTTTTTTTAAATAGCTGTGGACCTTATAAAAATATTTGGGAGTCTACCTGCCAGGACAAGCCCAGGAACTGCATGAACACAATTACAAAACACTTTTTACAAAAATAAAATCAGATATAAACAATTGGGAAAAAAATTCACCTGCCCATGGGTAGGCCAAGTGGACCTTAGAAAAATAACAATTATACATAAATTAATTTACTTATTCAGTAACAGACCATTCAAACTACCACAAATATTTTATAGGCCTAGAAAAATATCAAAATTCATTGGGAAGAGCAAAAGGTATGAATATCAAGGGAATTACTGAAAACTAAATAAAAAGGAAGGTAGCCTAGCCATACTACATCTCAACCCATATTGTAAAGTGGTAATTATCAAAACTATTTGGTACTGGCTAAGAAATATAGTGGGCGGGGGTGCAGAGCCAAGATGGTGGCTGGAAAACAGGGTCTACCTTAAGCTCTCCCCCAAATCCCTCCAAACACCTGTAAAAATGGCTCTGAATGCCTGGGGCAGCTAGGTGGTGCAGTCAGTAGAGCACTGGCCCTGGAGTCAGGAGGACCTGAGTTCAAATCTGGCCTCAGACACTTGACACAAGTACTAGCTGTGTGACCTTGGGCAAGTCACTTAACCCCAATTGCCCTGCCAAAAAGCAAAAAAAAAAAATGGCTCTGAACAAATTCTAGAGATACAGAACCCATGAAATTGGCTAATATGACAGGAAAGAAAACTGATAAACGTTGGAGGCAACATGAAACCTGTGACACTATTGCATTGTTGGTGGAGTTGTAAACTGATCCAACCATTCTGGAGAGCAATTTGGAACTATGCCTCAAGACTATAAAACCATACGTTACCTTTGATCCAGCAATACCACTATTAGGTCTGTTGGATTTTTTAAAAGGGGAAATAACCTATTTGTACAAAAAGATTTACATCATCTCTTTTTGTAGTGGCTAAGAATTTTAAATTGAAGGGATGCCCATCTATTAGGGATGGCTAAGCACATTATGATATATGATCGTAATGGAATCTTATTGTGATATAATTAATGATGACCAATATGATTTCAGAAAAATTAGGAAAATCTTATATGAACCGATACAGACTAAAGTGAAGAGAAACAGAGGAACACTGTACATAGTAACAGTAACAGTGGACAATGAACAACTCTCAATGACTTAGCTATTCTCAATAATACAATGATCCAAGAGAATCCCAAAGGACTCATGATGAAAAATGCTATCCGCCTCTAGAGAAAGAACTGATAAACTCCAAGTACAGATTGAAGCATGCTATTTTTCACTTTCTTTTTTACTTTGTTCAAATCTTTTCATACAAAAGGACCAATATGTTCGTGTTTTACATGATTGCACATATTATTTATTAGATTGATTGCTGCCTCAGGGAAAGGGAAGAGGAGGTATGGAAAGATAGAATTTGGAACTCAAAACATAAAAAAAACAAAAAAGTGTTAAAAGTTATTTTAAATATAATTGAGAAAAAATAAAATATTATTTAAAATGTTTTTAAAAAGAAATGATAAGCAGGACACTTTCAGGAAATAACTGAAAGACTTACATGACTGATTCAAAGTGAAGTGAGAAAAACCAGGAGGATATTATACACAGTAACAGCAATGTTTTATGATGACCATCTGTGAATGACTTAACTGTTCTTAGCAAAATGACCCAAAAAAATCCCAAAGGACTCAGCATGGAAAATGTTATCTCTCTCCAGAGAAAGAACTGATGGAGTCTGAATGTAGATCAAAGCATACTATTTTTCACTTTTTTGTGGGTTGCTTTTTTTCTTTATGTTTTCTTTAACAATATGACTAATATGGAAATATGTTTTGCATCACTGCACATGTATAACATACCAAATTGCTTACGGTCTGTGGGTGGGGTGAAGATAGAGAGAATTGAAGAGAATTTAGAACTTTATTTAAAAAAAAGAATATTAAGAATTGTTTTTACATGTAATTGGGAAAAATAAAATACTATTTTTTAAAAGCTTGACCTTTGGTATACCCTGTATAAAACAAAATAGCAGTGGTGTTGATGTTCTCTAGTAGAATTCAGTAGCTAATTCTTTATTAAATTTTCTTACCTTTTGGATGGTTATGATTACTTCAAATCAACTTCCCCCAATGCAAAAACTGAAGCTTAGTAAAGAAGTTTGCATGAGTGCAAGGCTTGCAAAAATGAAGGAAAAATCCACTTAGCAAGAAGGAGTAAGTATTTAAGATTAGGGTGTTAAACGATAATTTAGAACAAATACTAAAGTACTGATTTCTAGGTAAAAGGTCATGAGGTATTTCTGCAAACAGCTTAATAACTTGCATCTCATTTGAGGTGTGTGTTTGTAGGGGTGTTTTAACAAGCTAATTAAAAAGAGAACTCTATCTCATTAGCTCTGGCTTCATCTAACTTGTTTTGTAGGACAAAACTATTTATATCTTTAGAGATTAAATGTTTAACCAGCTCTCATCTTCCATTAGCTAATTAGATATTTTTAGTTGTGGCAGAATTGAGGTGAGTTGTTAATGAGTAATTTAAGTAGTTTTATTTGTAAGAGCCCTGATCTCTACCTTCTGTCCCTCCTTTTCTCTTACCTCCCCCATCTTCCTATTTGGAAATTGCATTTAAATATAGACAGTCTGAATATTTTACTAGACGTTTTAAAAAATGTATCTATTTCAGTTTTGCCACTTAGGAATTTTGATATTCCCTTTTTGGGATATTAAAAGACATGACTAACAACTACTGTAGGAAAATTTTAAAAGAAAATGATTGTTACTCATTGCTAGTTAAAATCATCAAGCTTTAAAATTAAGGAATAGAAAGTTAAGAAATAGTTTTTATTTCACCACAGGAAATGATGTCCAGTTATGTAAATAGAAAGAGTTCATTGTGAAGACAACAGAATGGATATGTGAGAAAATGAGCATGGAGTGGGGAGCTTTAATATATCATAATAGGGACAATAAAAATGTAAAGGGGAGAATTATGTATTACTTAGATAGTGACAGATTTGAGATGACAAAGAAAGGATGAAGCAGAATATAATAAATTCACAGGAGAAAGCTAGAACAGTAAGAATAAGGACTAAATAAGTCTACATGAAATAAGCATGTAGTGAAAGGAATAAATGGTGAATTAAGAAGGGAGATTTCATTTTGACTAGGGAGATAACACATCAAAAAGCACTGAAAATGAATCAAGCAAAAATATGATATGAATGAAAGAACATCCAATTTGAAGAGATGTTTAGATAATACTTTAGCAAAGAGTAAAAGAGAAGGGACGACAGTGTTTTAAGTGTATTTTGAATTTAACGTTCTGCTGTATAATAAATTGAAAACCAAAAACTGACTTGCCTTAAGGGGCAGTCCATAAGCAAAAGAATCAGACAGATTCTGCTATATTGCATTTTTATATGTGGTTGTATAGGGATTTGCATACATAGAGTGAAAATATATCCATAGAAATATTATATCGCTCACTTCTATTTAGTACCACTGCTAGAAGACAATTTTTTCAGATTTTTTTGACTTGCTGGCTCTTTAATTATCCAATTGCAGATCTGACTTGATCAATGAAATAATCAACATATATATATATATATATATATATATATATATATATAAAGTACTGCTAAATAAAGAAGTAAAACAACATCTCTTTTTACCCAGAAAAGCTTACATTCCATGGAGGGAGACAACATATATGCGTATTTTGTATTGTTAATGTTTGGACATAAAAATATAGGAGGCATATTTTTATTGTTCATCCTTAATTCTTGAAGATGACCAATGACATCACAAGGATGATGTCTTCCCTTGTGAGTGAATAGAATATAAGTGAGGCAGAGTTGTGCAAAGTCCTTAACCTCACTCTAACCTCCAGAGTCATCAAAATCCAGCAGCAACATGAAAACCAAAGACTGGCAATGTCTGCAGATGCAGGGCATGTCCTTGGGTTTTCTAAGTTGAGGCCTTTCCCATGCTTCATTTTGTCCTCAAAGCTCTTTGAACGACTAAGACCTATTTAAAAATTGAGACAAAAAATGACTTAATTTACCATCACAAAATATCAATCTGGGAGGGGAAGACCATAAAAGTTTCTGGCTAAAACAGTGAACAATTGCTATTTACAAGCAATCTAAGCCATGGAAAACTAAACAATGACCACATATAAATCTTAAAAAGTAGACAACCTAAGAGAGAGACATTAAGTAGCTTGACTAAGGAACAAGAAAAGAAGGAACCTGAAGAATTCAAACTTAAGGTGTAATCCAGGATTCCTGGAGATAGACATAAGGTGAGAGAACACTGAGGACAGCTGATACAAAGTCTTTTGGGTTGAGTGTCAAGGGTGAGGAACAATGTGTACACCAGTCTCACTTCTAATCTCTCCCAAATAAATGTGCAGTTCCATTAAATCCTGAAAAAAGTATCAAGAAAGAGAAAAAAACCATGAGATCTTTCCTATGCATAGTTTTGCTACTGCTTTATCATTTATACTAAATACATAGTATCAGGAAAATATGCCTGTTTGAAGCAAGGAGGAAAAAAAATAAACCAACCGCCTTGCCTTCATCTCAGCAAGTATGAATATATGATCCCCATATGTGAGAGTTTATTTCAGAGCAATCAAGGGGATCTGAAATATTGAGCATTCAAGTAAGTAATTATGTAACACAGATAATAATTACATTAAGCTATATAACCATGTCACCTAATTATCTGATAATTTATGTAGTAATGTTTCATGTGTATAGCACAACTTCTCTCTCTCTCTCTCTCTCTCTCTCTCTCTCTCTCTCACTCTGTCTCTCTCTGTCTCTGTATGTCTCTGTCTCTGTCTGTCAGTCTCTCTCTTTCTCTCTCTTTCTCTCCATCTATCTATTATCAGCTCATAAGCATCCTTTTTTTCTGCCACTGAAGACAGAAAAGGAAAAGTATTGATGACACCAAAGGGAGTGGTGAAGGTTGCATGGAGAGATCAGGTGTGCTTCTTTGTTCTCTGAAAATAATTCCAAATACTGTAGGCAGTATACCTCTGACAGACATGTCCAGTTTTCTTTTTTCTCATTGATCAATGAATAATGTTGTGGAAGATTACAATATGCATATAAATAACAGCGGTACCTCCTGAAGGTCATATTGCAGTTGTTTGGCCTCTAAAGAAACTCATAGACACCTGGTCAAATTCTGTTTTCAAGCTTTCTGTGCATCTGAGTATCTGTTTTTTAGTTTTTAGAGCCAACCAAACGAGTGAATCAAAGTTTTTGCTTGCTTATCTGTTTTATTTTGTTATTGGTCTATTACACACATAATCATGTACTATACTGGTTGCTATTATGTGAAGTGCTAGTCTGTGAAGTGCTGCCTCACTCTTTATTGTGTGGAAAAGACATGGTGGTCTGCAAAAGAAAATTGACATAAAGCTCAAGTAGCCTCCAAATAAATATGTTATTTTAGTGGTAGGGGGGTAAAATCCAATTAAAAATTGAATAAAAATTCATAAAAAGAAAGTTTTCAGAAAAAGAAATAAATGGTAGCCCCTTGCCTCCTGGGGTTCTCTGGGGTCTTTTCCCATCTATGTTATGTATTTTACATTGTAAATCAGTAAGTCCCATATTAGAGCCTTTAATAGACTCTCCTCAGGAGTGATGTCTATGGAACAGGTCTAGACTTAGCCTTAGATAGCCTACATCTATAGTGTGATTATTTCAAGAGATCCCAGCTTAGCCTTGGATAGCCTAAGCCGTGGGAAATTCACAAAGCACCCTTACCCTAGGTACCCCTCTGGGCCCCATGGCGAAAATGTGTTCAGAACTTAAGAACCTGTCTAAGGGCCTTATCATCAAGTGTTTAAAATCTTTGTGTCATGTATAGAATGGATATACATACAAGGATTTGAGTTGGTAATGGTCAAATAAAGAATTTTTCATTCAAACAAATTGACTTATTTATGTGGGTTCCTAGAAATTTCTCTGCAAAAGCTGATGGATTACTGGTAGAAATCTCACACAGTAACACCACAAATTTACCTCACCACAAATATACAAATATGTTTTATTGCCAAAGAGAGAGACAATCAGATGGGTGGATATCCCTAGAGTAGGGCACTAAGGCCCTATATAAGGCCCTACATAAATGCCCCTACAAACACTTTTACAACAACCAGGGCCTCAAAACCAGGAACATTTTCTGCTATCTCATTAGGGGCCTAGCCAATACCTCCCATATTCTGGAACCAACAATTGCCAGGGCTTTTGAGACCAGGAAATGAAATTTTTTTGAACACTGTGGGGCATCCTACTCAACAACAAAACAAAGAAGATATTCCTGCCGCAGTTACCCAACAATGTCATTGTTACCGGGGTGAGAGACAACCCTATGTCTCTTCCCCTAACTAAACCACCTCTACTAATGACTGAACCTCTCACAGGAGAACAGTCACATCTGCTCTCCCTCTCTACCTCATGTAATCTCTTGGGCAGGGATCCATTGTACAAATGAAGGACCCAATTTTTTTTTGTACCACAGGAGTCTATATTGACATTTTTCAAGAAAATTTCTCAGAACTCCTCTAATATTTAGCTGTGGTTGCCCCTATATCCAAGGACAGTATCATCCTAGATCAGCAAGACCCTCGCCCAGCATTGGTTCCTTCTTCATTGAGGATTTGTCATACCAGTGGAGTAGGTTTGCTCATGGAAGCTAAACCAGTATAGATTCAATCCAAAGTCAACAATCCATTTGCACATTGTGGAATTTCCAAAAAGGCTGAGAAAGGAGTGACACCTATCATCTATTTCCTCATCAAATAAGGTGTACTACTTTCTACCACTTCTCCATGAATTAATCCCATGCTACTTGTTAAGAAAGAGTGAAAGCTTATTCTCAAAGGAAACCTAAATTATCATTTTTAAAAGACTTTTGAGCTATTAATGCCTTTTTTATCACCCATTTCCTGTAGTTCCCGACCCCAGTAACTTTTATTTTGTTCACAGCCTCCATTATCACATGGTTTACTGGTGCGAATTTAATGTTTAGCCTTCTACTTTACCTCGTCTCCTGGCTCCCAGTACCTTTTTGCTTTTATATTTCAAGGGAGCCACATAACCTAAACCTTTATTTCCCAGGGCTACAGTGAGTGCCCCTCACTGCTCCCCCATACTCTCAATGACTATCTATAATGTATTATCTTTTCTTGCCAATCAACCATCCTGCAGTATGTTGATAACCTTTTACTGTGCAGAACAAACAGGAAAACCTAGCTCTAGAACCCAGTCCACCTCTTGACCTTTATTACTGAGATGGCCAAAAAGCCTTTATGTCTAAGTTATAATAAGTTCAAGAGAAGGTTTTACTTCAGGCAATGAGATCTCATTGACTACCGAACAACTCAGTAACAAATATATAGAAGGTATACTCTCTAGTCTACTACCAAATATCAGGTAAGGAGATTCCTGGGAGTCACTTGGTATTGCAGTCAGTAGTTGTAATTTTGCATCTCTTGATCGTTCTAGTATAGGACTTTACACCCTGTTCAATGCTGAAATAAAGGAATCTCCCTTCTCAGGTCTAAAGGGTTTTCTTGCCTCACTCCTTGCCCTAGGCTTCCCAGATTTCACCAAACCATTCCATTTGTTTCATCACAAAGAATCAGGAGTAGTGTCAAACTCTCAAACCAGTAAACTGCCCTATGATTTATTTCTCCCAAAAGCATGCCCAATGGTAGTGGACTTCACACACTTTGGGGCATTAGCAGCTGCCCTGCTGGTGGAGAAACCTTACCCTGAGCCATGAAACTATTTTACATATCCTACATGCTACATCTTCCCTCTTAGAGATACATAAGACATGACATTTGTCAGTCAGGTGCCAGACTACTTACAACCAGGCTCTAATAACTAATTCTTCCCTGACACTACGACTCTGCAACAACCTTAATCTGGCTACTCTCCTTCCCATAGACATAGGAGAACTATGTATATTGACCCATGACTACCTTCAAAACTAACCACAAAATTCACAGGAGGACCTGAAAGATATTCTTTTAGACAATCTTGAATTTATCCTTTTCTGCATTGGCTCTTGGAAGAGATCCCCAGATGAATCTCTTGCAGCAATCTATTCAATATTCTCCCTTTTTGCAGTCCTGGAAGCAGAAGTCCTTCTTTACTACAAGTTGCTACAGGTGGACAAAATTTAACTCTCACCAGAGCATGCCACATAGTTAACAGGGCTACCTGTAACATCTATATTGAATCTTGCTATTCATTTGGATTTTGCCATCCCACAGGTTAGAGATGGAAAAAAAACAGGCTTCAAGGGCTGCCTTCTTTTATTAGAGTCTCTTGTAGCACTCCTGGAAGCACTCCAACTCTTTTCCTAAATAGCAGTTATCCATTGCCATGTCCAAACAAAGGGCAGTGTCTTTGGGTAATAGAAAAAATTTATTCAACAGCCAAGGCATGAGCCACCTGGGAAACCTCTCCCATAGCCACCTGTCCTTTTCTTCCTATACCTCCATCTCTCTTCCTTTATCTAATCAAATTGCTCTTAATGCAACAGGACACCTTTCCAGAGGAAAAACAAAAATTAGAATCTCTGTACTGCACTCAAAGCCCTTCAGGAATTATGGTAGACCCTGATATCAAATTAGTTCATGAACTTATATTGTGCCCACTACCTAAAAACAATAACAAAATACTGGGTGTTCTGATCTCATGCTTACCAAAAACCTGCCTAGAAGGGCAAGCAAGATGAAAAAAATAAGAAACTAGGTATGTTTCCCCAAATAATTAAAATAAACTAGTATGCTCTTGTTAAGAGTCTCTTCCAGCTTTTCAGGCTTCTAATCTTAGCTGCAGTCTCGAGACTTCTATTGATGGTGAGATGGACATAGAAACCTTTGACTCAAAGAGGACTAAACTAGGCAGCTGCAATAGAGTTGAGTCTCAACTCATGGAAGCATACCCACATTCTCAGTGTCACCAACTGCTGAGATTGTGGCACTCTGCTCAGTGATGATAATACAGGGTGTTCCTAAAGTCTGGACACAGAGGCAAAAAATGCATATTTTCAAGATATGAAATAAATGAAATTTTCAACAACATTTTATTTAATCGGAATGTTAACAAAAAAAATTTGTTCAATATGATTTCCATCATTTGTGATGCAAAGGTTGATGCACTTTGCAAGATTCTCATGAACTTTATGCAATAACTCCATGTTGCTATCAATTTTAGCACATTCACTTTTTATGCGTTCAATCAAGTGTGTTGCATCTGTGATTTTCATTGAGTATACCTTCTTCTTTAGCATACCCCAGAAAAACAATTAAAGGGGCCTAAGGCCAGTAAATATTCCAAATATTTCAAAATATGCATTTTTCCTATATGTCCAGATTTTAGGGACACCCTGTAGATTCCCATCATGACCAGTTCTGCTAGACAATCAAATGGAACTCTGCTCTCCCTTTTCAAATGCACAGCTATGATTCAACCTGACCCTAATCAGAGAGAGCTTATGGTGCCATGACTACTTAGATGAATCCAAACCAACCTAAAGCAAAAATGGCCTTATTGAGTACAAACTATGAGACTGAACTTCTGTTGGGGTCATACATGTACTAGCTGGAGCAATAAAACATACCAGATGAATTTCTTGTTTCTTCATGACCAAGCTCTACTTGAAACCAACAATGTTTCAGCAGAATACAGGATGTTTGGTTGGTTGGTTGGTTGGTTTTCTTGTACTACACCTTGTACTCTGAGCTCAAATATGCAGATCTCAGTGCTCCTACTAGTTACCACAGTTTCACCAATCGTAGCCTCTAAGTGGATGAGCCATGGATACCAATTGGGTTCATTGAGAACTCTTATACATAGAGAAACCAAAGTTGAGGGACCTAGTATGGGATGGAGAAAATGTTCATGCACACTTCCAACCTTACTCAAACTATCAGCATCCTTGCTTCCTTCATCTTAGCTAGGAAATGAGAACCCTCATTAGGAATATGTACTGATACACCTCTGACCAATGCTATTGAAATTTTAACCATGCTACCTTCTGCTCTTTAACCTCTGGTGATCTAAGGGATATATGGAGCATTTAGGAGGGGGCTGAGTAAGAGTGCTGAACATGAGCATACTCCTTACTCTCCAGTGTATAGAGGGGCAAGTACTATCTTGCATGGTTGCTCCCTCCTCTTTACGTACCCATGGCAGACCCACAGTTGAACAAATAAACCAGAAAATTTGGTATGACTTGATATTGATGAAAGTAGCCCTGTTGCATTCAATGAAAGTTTCCAGTGGGGCTTATGGTAGCTTTCTCAGACCAAATTATCTGTAGTATAGAATTTAACCAAAATCCAAAAACTGACCCATGTATTAGAACACATAAACAATCATACAATACAAGGCTTCCAAGTAGCAGAAGGCCTGATCACTGTAGCAACAGTCTGCTAGCAGCTACTGTAAGGGTGTAAGACCCATCAACATCCAGCACACAGAAATCTGCCAGCGCAGATTCTTTGATCTGCTTTACTAAGGAAAGTAACTTTAAGGGGTTAACAATCTCAGTTTAAACAAACATTCAAATATCATTCGCAGTTCGGGGGTAAAAGATCAGCACCCTGAACTTCAAGGCAAATACAAACAGAAATTACACACATCAACAGACAGACCTTGTCTGATTTAAATCACAAATTCATAGTTACCAGAGAAACACCAACATCTGGGCTGCAAAGCTGGGGGGCAGTTTGCAGCTGGCCCAGACTCTCAACACTCCTGCCATGAGTGTGCCCCAAAAGTCAAAGGCCAAGCTTTCCTCAATTATATCCTTTTCAGAGCCCTGAGGGTTCTGACCTCACCCAGGCTGGGTGTGGGAAAGTTCCCCATCCCCAGTATCACATCATATACAAATCACTGAACCCCAATTGTCTCAAAGCTGAGAAATACTCCAAGACAAAAAGATTCCACTTTATCTGCCCCATTCAAACAAATGAGAAAATCATTAAAGACACTTAAGAGAAGAACAGCAAAAAGTCCCACCTTAATTACTATTGCAATCACCCTTAACAATGTTTTATAATGAATAGAAATGGGGAGGAGAGGTGCATCTAGATGCAATAGATATTTTGCAATAAAAAAATTCAACAAGTATTAGTGAGACTGTTTCCTTAAAATAACAATGTGCTCCAGTACCAAATACAAAATACTCAGTTGGACATTCAAGACCCTTTATAACCTGTCTTTCCTACCTTTCTAGTCTTCTTACTTTATTTCCTGACATATAACTCTTTGATCCAGGGACACTGCCCTGATGATTATTCCATGAATAGGATACTCTTATCACTTGGCTCTGAGTATTTTCTTTGGTTATCCCTCATGCTGGCAACACTGTTTCTTACACTTCACCTACTGACCTCCACAGTTTCCTCTAAGTCTCAACCAAAATCCCACCTTTTACAGGAAGCCTTCCTTAACTCCTCTTATTTCTAGTGCCTTGCCACTGTTAATTGCTTTCTATATATTTATTTATATGTTCTCTCCCCCATTAGATTACCAGTTACTTGAGGGGAAGGATCATTGTTTGTCTCTTTTTGTATCCCCAGTGCTTAGGGCAGTACCTGGCACATTGTGTTCAATAAATGTTTATGTATTGATTCAACAACAACAAATGAGCTGGTAATCTCTGCTAGAAACCTATTAGCAAGATTCCTTTGGTGGATGTTTGCTTCTTTTACTCATGTACAAAGAGTCTTCTGAACTTTTTGCATTTAGGTTTCTCAATGGTGCATTTCAGCAGATGTACACTGAAGAGGTTTGGGTTGAGAGGTGCTCAACACCCCAAAGTATTGACACACCGGGTCCTGCTGAAAGAATTCAACTCAAGCCTTCTCAGCCAAGGGAAAAGACAAAGTTTATTAGGGATTCACCATAATGGGTTGTCTTAAGAAATCCCACCCTTTGTGACGCCTGTTTCCACAAGCAGGCCAGATTCAAGCTACTGAATTAGATTGAATCTGAGCACCTTCATGGAGGCAAGATGGAGATTATATACACAAAGACTGTAGGAGGGATTGAGGGGTGGTCTGGGGTGACTAGAGGGGTTTAGGGAAGGACTTGAGGAAGAGTCTAAGGAGGAACTTGATGGGATTGAGATGAGGTCAGAGACTCCAGGGTGGGAAATAGCTGAAGGTTACATGGAGACATACAGACAATAGAGGGCTGGGGTAACAGAGTTAGGGTATAGATATTTTGATCAGGATTAAGTGTGGGTAAACAGTTGGACAATAGAGGGCTAAGCTAGGCAGAGACTTGGGCCCAATGATAATGCAAAGCCCATGGCCTTAGAGGAAGGCCAGATCCAGCTGGAAGACTCAAGGAGAGTTCAAGGGGGTGCCCAGAGACTGTGTTCCAGGTTCAAGGGGGTTCCCAGAGATTGTGCCCTCATCATACACAACAGTCAACAAAATGAGAAGTCTTTCTTTAAAAAAGGAGTAAGTTTATTTGGCTTGCAAAAGTAAACTACGCATTGATAACAGTGGAGAAATAATGACTTGCATCCAGATATGCAATTCAATGTATTTTTTTAAAAAAGAAAGGAAATTAGCTTCATTATATAGCTACATTGCATGAGGAACTTAGTCCTAACAATTAATTTAAATATTTAAGTATTGATACTTTTTGTTTTCACATCACCTCTATATCCCAATATAGTCATTCCCTATCCCACTCAAAGATCAATTCCTTTTTTCACAAAAGGGGGAAAACCATTCAGGTTTTCAGGGGTTTCAAGGAAACTAGCCCACATATTGGAAATGTCTAATATTATTATACACTGGTTACTCATCCATAGTTCCACCATTTGGCAAACAAGCAGGAAGATATATGCTTTAATATCTCTTCTTTGTGGTCAAGCTTTTAGTTTCTATTGTTTTATTGTTGTTGGTCTTTCAATTCCCATTGTTGCAGTAATTGCAAAAACAAACTTCTGGCATTGCTTATTCCACTTGGCTTTGTTTCTTGTAGTTCTTCACATGCTTCTCTGCATTCATCACATCCAATTTCTTTAAAAAAAATACAGTAATAAGCTACTGTATTTTTGCACTACAATTTATTCAGCTAGTCTCCAATCAATAGGGATGAGTTGTTGTTGTAGGAATTTGCTTCTACAAAAATAATACTATAAATATTTGGATTTATTTGGTGTCTTTCTTTCCATTATTGATCTCAGCAGAGTACCTGGCTAATTAATCTCTGCATCTAAGTTTGTAGGCATTTCAGTCCCTTACTTTCCAGAATGTCTTGATGAATTCCCAGCTCCACTAAGAGTGCATTTGTGTTTCCATCTTTTCACAAGCCCTCCAATATAAATTATTCTACTTTTTTGTCATTTTAGCCAAATTGTTGTCAAGTATAGAATTCATTCCTAGATAATTTATCTCTTTGGCTTCATCCAACATTAGCTAAGTGAAAGCAATTATTTCTTATTCTTCCTTTTCTGCTCTGTTCCATTGTTTTACTTTAATATTTTTTAACCAGATCATAGTTCTAATGATTACTGCTTTGTAATACAGGTTGAGCTCTGGAAATACTACTTTTACTTTGATTATTTATCTTGATATTCTAGATCAGGGATTCTTAACTTAGGATTTGGAAAGTTTAAAAAATATATTTATTTTGTTTGGATTGAAAACATATTTTTTGATTAAAAACATAATTCTAATAAAGGGTCCACAGACTTCACCAGACTGCCAAAGGGATCCATGATACAGAAAGTTAATAACACCTATTTTAGATCCTTTGTCCCTTCAAATAAATCTTGTCACTATTTTAACTTTGTATGTTTTTTGTCATTTTGGTCATACAATGTTGAGTAGATTTTCAAACTTTGCCTTTATTGTGGTTCTATTTTTTTCTGGAAACAAGAGCATATTTGAGAAATTTATTGTGCTAACAACATTTAACATCTCTGGGAAATACAAATAAACTTTAAAATGGTAGTTTCATAGAAATCTAATAAATACCATCATGAGGTTGCTCTTCTAATTTTTTCTCCATTGATTCTGGAGATTCACTTGCAACTAATTCATTCTGTCACATTAGCCTATCAGGATAATTATTGTGGCTTCATAAGAACTCTGATATGCAGCATGTTAGAACAACAGCTCATCAACACTTGGCTATGCCCTGTGAATGAGAGAGGGAGATAGAGAGAGAGAGAGAGAGAGAGAGAGAGAGAGAGAGAGAGAGAGAGAGAGAGAGAGAGAGAAAGAGAAGACAGACAGACAGACAGAGACAGAGAGAGAGACAGAGAGAGAGAGACAGAGAGAGAGAGACAGAGACAGAGAAAGTCAAACTGAACTGGACATTTCTACTTTCTACTTTGGGTAATTGAAAGGATGATGGTACCATTAACAAACTTTATCCTCATTAGTTAAAAAAAAAGGCTTCTACATAAACCATATAATTAGTAGTTAAAACTTCTTTCGACAATTTCCCTTGGTAATACATTGTCTTATTTAATACTGCTCATCACCAGAATATTTTTCCTTACAACCAACTAAATCCTAAATATTAAAGATTAACCTCATTTTCTCCTGCACTGATCCCAGGGGAATTTGAGAGTAGTTGATAACACACTATGTGTGATAACAGAGGACCTTTCAGTTATCTTAGACATGAGACTTCTCTCAGTTTAATCATCCTTATTCCTTTTCTTGGAAGTTCTATTCAGACTTGTAATCACTGTTTAGCTATTTTCTCTATTTTACATGATTTCTTTAAGTCAATAATGATGATAAGGATTGTGAAAATGATGATGATGATAGCTAGCATTTATACAGTACTTTAAGTTTTGTTAATGTTTGTGAATGTATCATTTTATCCTCACAACAACCCTATTATTATTCCTGTTTACAGATCATGAAATTGAAGGACGATGGAGTTTTAGTGATTTACCCAGGGCCACACTGAGTGTCTGAGATTGTATTTGAACTCGTTTGACTCCAAGAATAGCATCTTATCTATTGTATCACCAAGATACCAATAGATCACAAAAAAATCCTCACATATTTTCTGGGTAGATCATGCCTCAGGCAATCAAAATGAATTTATTAAGGTTTTACTACATACAAGACATTATTCTAAGTGCTAGTGACACAAATCCAAGCAAAGGGAGAGATAGAACTTGTCCTCAAGAAGCTTATATCCTAATGGAAGGAGAAAACACATAAAAGGGATGCTGGAAAAATGGTGGGGGTGCAGCAATAGAGAGAAATATGTGAATGGGTCATAGTGGTCAAATCCAGAGAACCAAGATGACTGATCTAATTCCTTCTTCAAAATGGGGGATCCAGGACTAAAACAACAAAAAAGAGATTTGAGAGGCAATTGTGGGTTGGTTGTGTAGCCTATAATATTAGGGATGACCAGTCTGTGCCCCCTACCTAAAATGAAAACTCCAAAAATAACTCATGTGTGGGAGAATAGGCCTATAGGAGCAGACTGAAGAGGTAGCTGACTCAGACCAGTTTCCTGATAGTTTGTATTTAGTATTGGAACATTTGTAGTTCATTCAACAGTTAGCAAAAGGAGATCTAATTTGCCATAATAGAAGGATATTCAACAAGAATAAGCATTTAGGACAGCTAGAATGATATAACTGAGTGCCAATCTATTGCCTAAGTTGACCATTTTAGATCACATTGTTCCTGGAGATCTTCTTGACTGATGTTTTACTCAGGCTACCAACAAGTAATGTCAACAGTCTAGGCCTTTAATTTGCTGAGTCAATATAGTCTTTTGGATTTTCTCAATCCTCTTAAGGTAAAATCAGCCTAACATCAGTGGTGGGGAACCTGTGACCTGGAGGCCACATGTGGCCTTCTAAGTCCTTAAGCACAGCCCTTTGACTGAATCCAAACTTCACAGAACCAGTCCTTTTATTAAGATTTGTTCTGTGAAGTTTGGATTCAGTCAAAGGGACATATTTCAGTACCTAAAGGGCTACACATGGCCTCGATGCTGCAGGTTCCCCACCTCTGCATCTTGTATGGGCAAAGGGGTTATGTTATTGCTCCCCTCACAAGATGGTGTTCTGGTAAGTTATTGACAACTGTTTCTGCATGGTTGTATTCTGAAATCTTCAGTTTTTGTACAGTTGACATTTATCTATATTGTTCACTTTATGGTGATTTAGGAAAAAAAACCACTTCCTTGCTCTGAAGTTTGCTATTGTCAGTCTAGAGCTGAAAGTTCTTTCAGCTTTCTAAGGAGCAGAGAGTGTCCTGCCCATTTTTTATCATGCTGACCTCCTTATATCTATGCTTTTCAAATTGGTCTTTTGGATTCCTGCCCAACCTGCAGTGTTAACCTTAAGGTTTTTGTTTTGTTTTGTTTTGTTTATTTTAGGTTTGGTGCTATAAGATTAGAACAGGCAAGTGAAAACACTTCAAATGGTTGTAGGTATACAATCCAGAAAATTATACGCAGATGTGTTTTGCCAGGTCTGTGGAAAGAGAATGGAGGGAAAGAGGATCATTGATTTCAGTTATGATGAAGTAACATGAAGAGGAAATGTGCCCATCAGTGCCCCTGAGTCTTTTTTATCACCTCCTGCTTAGTAAAAAAATAAAACGTAGTGATGAAAAATAACATTGGTGTTGCACTGATGTGTCCTGCTCACATAAGAATAACTCTGAGAGCCTGGACTAGAAATGCTTCCCTGCTTGACTATGAAGTTAAATGGGAAAATGCCTTCAGCAAAGGTAATGTTTTTCATGAATATTGGAATAGATCTCAGAACAGAATCTACAACACATAATTTGGTCTGTGGCTTAGTAGGAGAAAGTAGCAAGGCTGGCCAGCTCAAAGGAGGAAGTCACCTCCACACTGGCCTCATGGGGCCTGTCAGCCTATTACATACAGATAGATGCTATTACCTTTCAGAAGAAATAGGAGTTTCCATGGTGTTCACACCTTCACTGTGTGTAACTGTAGACTTTCTTCTTTATTTTTTTAACTTATTTTTGCCTTTTTAATCTTGTCTCAGCTTTCCTACACTGCCTTCCCTTCTTCTTACAATTCATATTTTGACCACTTCAGTCATTCTTCTTGCTGTCAATAGAAAGGTGGGGAAGGGTAGGAGGGGGGCAGTGTTGTTGAGATGTACACTATGATATCTCAAATATGAATGATTTTTAGAATTGTTATACATTTCTTCATGGATTATATATAATGAATGAATAGCCCTCAAAATGAATTGGATTTCTAGTAACTTGAAGTAGTTCTGTTTCCTTTTTTCATTGGGTGCGGTTTGTTTTTTTTTCTCTCTCCAGAGTAATATAAAAGTAATATACTATCAGTACAAGCAGAGCAATGTGTGTGTGTGTGTGTGTGTGTGTGTGTGTGTGTGTTGTAGATATAATTTGTCTTAATGTCTTCTGATTTTTAATTTTCTTTTTTTATTATGAAGTTGATAAATATCAACAAACCTTTTACATTTTAATACATACAATCAAAATAATTAATATGATGCTGTGAATTTCCACTACCCATTGTTTGGTTTTTGTTAAGGTATCCATTTGATTTTAAACAATGGTAACAAAGCCATACTACTTGTCTATGTCCTTTCTATACATCTTTATGTTCTTTTCTTTGTATATACTCTTTTTTCCCTCTTTTGGTATTACAATATCTACCTACCAACTCTTTCACCATAACTTCCCCTCACCAAATAGAAGCTCTCCCTTCTAACAAATAAATACAATGAAGAATGTTTCATTTTATGAAGAGTTCTTATGTCTCTTCGAGTTGTTTTCTTTTAAATTATCATAATTGTTGTCCTAGTTCTACTTAAATAATTTTGTAGCTGTTCACACACATTTTCTGGGTTTTTTTTTCTGAATCTATTCTTTTACCTTTTCTTAATAATCAGTAATATCTCTTTACATTCACATAACCTTTGACAATTGAAGGTCACCTAACAGTGGTATTATACAATTTGAAGGTTGTGCATAACTTAGTGACTTTTTAGGTATAGTTGTAATTTTCTTTCCATAATTATGAAATCAATTTGCAACTCCACCAACAGGGCATTATGGTACCTGTTCTTCCATTGCCCATCCAACAATTTGCATTTTTAAAAATCATCTTTATCAATCTGTTTTCAAGTGGAATATCAGAGATGTTTAAAATTATATTTTTACTACTTCTAGTGACTTGGATCATCTTATTCTTTTCTTTGCAGTTAGTTGGTATCTCTTCTCTTGAAAATTATTTTTATAATTCAATTATTTATTTACTGAATAATGGCCCCTTTACTTGTGTATTTGTATCAAATATATATCTTGGATTTAAGAAGAAATTGTTTCCCTTCTATTTATGACTGGATTGATTCAATTTGTGCAAAACCTTTTTGAATTTATACAAATAAAATTGTACACTTTGTCTTTTGTGACCATCTCTGTCTCTTATTTGGTTAAAAAATCTTCCCATATCCATAATTGTGAAAGGTATTTTCCTTCTTTGTCCATTTTTTAAATTAAGTAATATTTTATATTTGGACAACTTATCAATTATTGTGATATATAGTATGTGTTATTGATCTAAACCTAACTTTTGCCAAATTGCATTTCTTATTTTCCCTAATCCCATATTGAGGAATACTTACTCTCATAGTTGGTGGTCTGGAGATAAAGAAATAAAATGATTCTATGCTTCTATTCCTTCTGGATCCATCCCATCCATCAATTTTCCTATTTTTAAGTGCTATTAAAAAGTTCTTATGCTTACAGCTTTGTAGTATAGTTTGTGATTTAGCACTCCTAGGCCTACTAGGAAAAATTTATTAATTTAGCTTGAGCAATTCCACTTAGTTTTAAGTTTCTATTTTGTAATTAAATAGTTGTTATGTAAGTTGTTTTGTACAGTTTGATAATGAGTGTGTGTCCCCCAAATCTGCTAAACAACTACTAAAGACTGTGTATATGGAATGGTAAGAAAGTTGGGACTTTTTTTTTACTGTTTTCTCTTTTGGAATGCTAAAGTAATCAAGTACCTTTGAGTATTGCCTTTCAAATGTAATGGCAAGCAAAGTGGGACGTTTTGCAGTTTTTTGTTTGAGTGCTTGTCAGCACTGAGGTAATCAAGTGCCTTTGATGAGTCTTGCCTTTGTTTCTTTGATTGAATCAAGAGACTTTGATGACCTGCTTAAGACACAAGAAAGCCTAGTTCACCTGGGTTTGAGTGGCATGGTTGTGACTCTGAGAAGGATATATAAGATCTGAGGTTGGCATTTTGTTTTGAGGCTCTCACTCACTGGAAGAATGTCCTGTGATTTAACCAGATGAAACTCTGGGTAGCTGTCATAGAGCCCCCAGCTTTGAAAACCCAGATGTTGGTGGTTCTTTCTCTGGTAACTGCTTATGTATTGCTTGGACAGACAGCTAGAAGCTTGTCTGCTGATTTGTGTTATTTTTGCTGTTTATATAATTTCTGCTTGTAATTTCTCTTTGTGTTTTCTCTGAAGTTCAAGGTGCTGATTTTTCCCCTGACCTAAGTGAATGATATATGTATGTTTGATTAAAGTGAGATTGTAAACCCCTTAAAGTTGCTTTCCTTAGAAAAGCAGATCAAAGAACCTGTGCTAGCAGCCCTCCTGTGTGCTGTTGTTATTGGTCTTGTGTTGGTCTTTCACCTCCATAGCAACTGCTAGCAACATTGTTGTTACAGTACATTTGAAGGTAACCTGTTGATACATACTTCCTAAAGATATTAAGATATTTAAGTTTCCTTTCGTCATTTGGTTAGATAGTCAGTTATCAATCACAACTTAGATTTAAATTGTAAATGCCTTTAGCCAGAACCACAAAAACCCACTGGAGGCCCTAGTGATCAGTTTTCTGTTATTAGGGCAGTAAAATTCACTCCTGCGTTCCCCACATTCAGAGCTTTAAACATCCCATGGCACAGTGCTAATGAAAGAAACTTCCTGGAATGCCACCTTTGAGGGAGAAACATGACTTCTAGTTGAGTAGAGAACCTTGTTATGAGCATCAATATGAGACACACATATCCCAATGTTTAGGAATTAAGTTGGTACTTTGTTCCTAGGAATTGATGTAGCATTGTTGAATAGTCAGTAAAGTTTGACTGCAAGCATATCATTTTTTGCTTTAAGGATTTCAGCATTATGGGGTTTGGTAAATTCAGAATTCTTATTATTTCATTATCTTTGTTTTCAGAAAGCATAATGCAGATTTCTGACCTACCTCTTTTTACTGTCTATTTTTTTTCTACTCTTGACTTTTCTCAGATCCCATTTTCCACCACTGATTTGTTTTACTTCTTTGAAGGCATAATAAATTCTGCTCTAGCAGCTCATTTTTACTGAATCAGATTGTTTACATTTCATGGGGATTTCTTGTAAACAACTTAGTGTTGGATTCTGCTTTCTAATCAATTCTTGAAACTTTCATTTTATTGGTTAATTCAGTCTAATCACCATTATGATCGTTAATGGTCTTTTCCATCATCCATTTTATTTTGGCTTCTAAAAATTTTTCTTCTCTTTTTTTTTTCTTCTTACCTTTTTTTTTTTTTTTTAACGAAGAAGCAGATAGGAGAAAGAAAAGGAATGAAATCAACACTAGTAATTTTTAATGGAAGCAATTTGATCCTAGTCCTGTTTCTCTCCTCTCTCTAAGTAGGTAGGTCATAGAGTGGTTAGAGTACAAGACTTGGAATCAGGAAGACTCTAGTTCTAATCCTAGCTATGTGGCCTTAAAGCTCCACATAAAAGTTAGCTATTATAATTACTGTTAGTTATTTAGCCGTCCCAGAACTCAAAATTATTTCTTACAGTTTACTTTTCCCCCTTTATTATACATATTGTGTTGTTGTAATTTATTTTACTTATTAATATTGTTTTCCTAACTTTATTCATATTCTTAACTCTCCCCATCCTCTCCTTTAGCCCACCTATTTCCTTTTTGGGTTCTATATATTACAACACCAAAATCTTCATATTTCTCTATGTGTCCAAAGCTCCTGTTGACATTAGAATGTGTGTTTTTTTGTTAATCGCTCTCGTTAATTTTTTTTTTTAATTTTGCTCCCCTCCAAAAACAAACAAACAAACAAAAAAAAAACCTTAGGAGTGTACTGAGCCTTGACAGATGGGTTATTTTTGGTTGTAAGCTTTTGCTTTTAATATGTTGTAATCTAATATTTCCTCTCCTTTATATTAACTGCAGCATGGTCTTGTGTGATCTTGACTGAAGTGTCTTGGTGATCAAACTGTTTGATGTTTAGGCTGCTTGTAGTATTTTTCCTTCGACCTCAAAGCTCTGGATTTTGGCTAAGATATTCTTGAAATTTTTCAATTTGTGGTTACCTTCAGTTTGTAAGCAGTGAATTTTTTTGTGTTTCTCACCTTGCTCTCAGTTTTTTATATATTGGGTAGTTTTATGATGTTTTGATGTGTGATATTGAGGTCTTTTTGTTTGGTTTTAGTTTCAAGGAAGTCTATTGATTCTTAAATTATTTTTCTTCAATCTGCTTTTTTTCAGGTCATTTGTTCTTTATCTGACAAATTTGTCTACCTTGTTTTAATATTTCCCATCTCAGTGAATTATGGAATTCTACTCACTCAATTAGAATTTCCCTGGTGTTCATTACTTGAGTAATGTTTCTCACGTTCTTTTCTAAGCTATTTTATCTTCTAAGTTTTTTTAATTAAAAAAATTAGTTTTATTTTTAATGTATTGATTCATTTCTTCCAACCACTACAGGCTATTTTAACCAAGTCATTCTTTCTTACCTCTTCTCATGTTCTATCTTTATTTGTTTATTTATTTTGAAGTTACTATCTTCTGGGTTAACCCTTCTATTTCTTTTAACAATACTATATTTTAATTGTGTTCAGAAACTTCTTCTTTTTATTCATGTATCCAAGTAGAGTTCCTGGATTTGGACCTTGATACAGGAATAGTCTTTATCATTTTTTGCACTTCTTGATAGGACAGATAAGCCCTGCCTGGTCCAATCCTGCTTCAGTCTGTCTGGATGTTGAAACTTCTGCCTTGTCCCAGTTTGATTAGGGTTCCTGAATTATTATCTCTCTGCCTGTCCTCTTCCAATTTCCTATCCTGCTACTTCTATAATCCTTGGATTTGGTATCCATATTTTAGTCATCCTACTTGAGGGCTGGGTGTGGCTATGTGAATCTAATCACCATCTAAGAGCTTGTTTTGTCCCTAGAGGAGGCCCTAGTAGCACTGGATAAAACAAAAGCAAAAAAAAAAAGATTCTATTTTTCATGTCTATCTTTCTTGATTTATATTTTAATAGTCTGTTTTCCTTCATGAACCAATGGAAATATTACTAGTAAACCCCGAAGAATTATCTGTTGGGTTTTTTTAATATACCCATTCAAAATATTCACACATATATATTTTGTGTATATGTTTCTTCTTATGTATATACACAATCTATGCCTTTATTTATATTTGTGAGTATGTATCTATATTTTAGCTCATATAGGTTTATATTTACATATATACATATATGTATATGTGTTTTAGACAACAGTGCATTCAAAAAAATCTAAGATGAGAAAAGACATAGATGCCTTCAATGCCTGGAGTACAAATGGTCTTGACCACATTATTCTTACATAACTGACACTGTACTAATGTACTTTATAGGTGTGGTCTCTATTTCCATTGTTGCTCTATATGATTGTAGGAGAGGGTACCACAACTTTATTGAGCAAATGTCTTGTTTCTACTGTTCATGCAATGTAATATCAGCAAATGTCTTTGCTTTGAACTGATTATGTCAACTCGGGTGGAGTCTTATGAGCCACAGTTTTAGGATCTTGAAACGAAAGTGTAGTTTGAACATGAAGTGTCCCCCAGTGGAACCTTGAGAAGAGTTGTCCAAAAGGGGTAATACATATTTGCAAATAATTACTTAGCTATGATATCAAATGGGTTAAGGCAAATGAATATGAGGAGCATGAAGAAGGTAAAGTGAAAGTTCATTCTAGGTGACTTCTAGACAGTGGGTATCAGGGGCAGCTTCGTAAGTGAGGTCATATTTGTATTTAGTTTAAGTTTTAATAAATAGGTATTTTGAATGGGCATATGAAAAAACTCAACAGATAATTCTTTGGGGTTTACTAGTAGTATTTCCATTGCTTCATGATAATTTGCAATCTTAGCATTGTGTGAAGGAAAACTGACTATTAAAATATAAATCCAGAAAGATCTTTCATAGCTCAAAATAGCACTCTGAATGAGTTGAGGCTGATGAGGAAAGCTATAGACATGAAAAATAGAATCTATTTTTGCTTTTGTTTTGTTTTTTGTTTGCTTTTAGTGTTACTTGTGAAAAGTGGAGGGTCAGAGAAAAGTTATGACAATACTTTAGAGTGAACAGGGAAATGGGAGCTAAAGAGGATGGGAGGGCAGAACTGCTTGACTTATATTTTGCTTTCTGTAGTGTTGTTTATTTGCTTACTTCTGTATTGCCAAGGAAAATTGTAAGTAAGGTGTATTTTAGTGTGTGTAGGGTGGATTTTTGTTATTCTCTCTTAGAGATTAGTTTCCCAGGATCCATGGCCATAACAATCTCTATTTCCCAGGTGCATAACTTGTAAACATCTCCACCACATTTGAGCAGAATAATAAAATGATAAATAATATAAACATTTGTGCTTAAAATTATAAATATCCACTGTCACTGTTTAGTGAGATGTAATGGTGAGATAATGTAAACTTGTGAGGATTTTGCTAGCAAATTGCCTTCTTTGTCTGTCGCCCTATAAAGAAAGTGGGCACTGGTCAGTGAGTGGAGAACACTTAAGGTTGAATGCACAAGCTGGAATCCTGTGCCTACTTTGATCAGCTTCTATCAGGGCTTGGGGGGAATATGTGTTTGCCTCAACTGGCCCCCATTGAGTCTTGAGGGGATTTAAGTGAGTGCACAAGCTATTGGTGTCTTCCTTGACCCCATTCAAGAGGTAGGAGTTGTTGTCCCCTTTCTTGTCGGCCCCTGTGAGAATGGTGATTAGGGAATGCTGTACGAGTTGGTGCTTCCTTTATCAGCAAACTCCCTCTCGAGAAGAATAGACTAGAAAAAAGTAAGATTATTAACCCCCTTGAAGCTGTCTTCCTGTCCTTCCTTTCTGACCAGATCAAGAGTGAAGCTGTGCTTAGCAGCCCTCCTATGTGTTTACTTGTCTTACAAAAATTAACTCTGTATTGGAAAGGAGACAACAGCAATAAAATGGCCGCTTGGGAACTAAAACCAATATAAGCACAAATGGAGTAGTACTAGTTCCCAGGCCCAGATGAACTAAATTCTAGGCTAATGAAATCATTCATAGTTAGGACTCCTGAGCTAGTGCCAGTGGTTTTTGAAAGAATAGAAAACTAGAAGGATATCAAGGAACTGAAGATAGGCAATTATCCCATTTTTTTTAACAGACAGAAGTCACACATGGACTTCAATTCTTGGCAAAATTAAATATATGGTTAATTAGTTTATAGAATAAAAAAAGCAATCACAAATAGGCAGCTCAATGTCTTCACGGATAAGTTATGCCTGACTAACCTAAATTTTGTTTTGTTTTGTTTTGGTTTAGGGATTACTAGGGTAGTAGGTAATACATTATAGGAATGCTATAGAGATGATTTTCTAGACTGTTGCAAAGCATTTGAAAAATCCTTTCATGTTATTCTTTTGGACAAGATGTGAGTAAAGTAATGGTGACAAAATTAATTAGAATGATAACATTGAAATTCAATATACAAAGAGTAATCATTAATGATTTACTGTCAAATCATTAGAGAACTCTAGTAGAGTGTCTTAGGGATCTGTGTTTGGCTGGAGATATTTAAATAAAGGCTGTATGACTACATTTCAGGTTAGTGATAGAGAGAATTATGAAAGCTATATATGAGCACATTTCAGATTAGAAGTAGAAGATATTCTTGTTCATATGAGTGTATGAATAGCTGGCCTCTGAAACTCTTTGCAGTGCTAATAATTTGTAATTGTGAATGTTTTCATTTTTCCCATGCACCCTATTGGAGTCATACTAATCCTTCAGGTCCACAATTCACAGAATCATAGAATCTCAGTGAGAAAGAACCTGAGAGGCCATCTAGTCCAATCTATAATTGAACAGAAATTCCATCTACAACATATCCAAAAGTGTTCACTGAAATTACGTGAAGAACTTTACTGAGGTCTTCTGTTTCCGTGTAATTTCCATTTGTTGTGTCTATTTCTGTTCTTTGGAAGGAAAACAGAGTAAGTTTATTCCCTCTTGTAGAAGATATTCCTTCAAATCTTTAAGACAATCATTACATCCCCACTAAATCCTCTCCTGTCCAGGCGAAACAACCCCAGTGTTTTAACTCTTCATCATGTGGTATGCCCTTAAGGTCTTTCACCACCTAGTTAAATCTCTTCTGAATTCTTTATTAGGTTATCAATGTACTTTCATACTTTCTAAAATATAGTACCTGTAACCAAATTCAATGTTACCAATGTTTTCTGAGAAGAGCAAAATGGTACTATCACCCTACTAGTCATGAATATTGTATGTCTCAATGCAATATCATGTTGTATTAGCTTTTTTAACTGCTATACTATTCTGTTAACTCACACTGAGTTTACCATCCACTTAACCAACCTCCATCTTTTTTTTTCAGATGAACTACTATTTATTTCTCATTTCCCTATCATGACCTTCTGATGTTGATGTTTTATGGGGGTTTTTTCTTATACAAAATGTGAAACTTTACATTTATTACTATTGAATTTACTGTTAATTTCCATGTAATGTTCTAATAAGACATGTCAAACATGTGGTTCACAAATTCCTCAGTGCAGCCAACCATATTACAATATAATTAGTAAATATTTAACAATGTAAATACAATAAAGCACAATATTATTTAAAACAAAGTCAATATCAAGCCCACAGAGATACTTATACACAAATTAGCGGCCACTGTTTGTATTTGTTTAATATCACTGTTCTGTCTTGTGAAAATTTTTCTAAAAATAAATCCCACATATTAGCAATGTTTTCCAAATTTCCAAATTTCTGTGCTCTTCAGATTTGAGGAACATGTCATTTACAAAGTATGCCTGCTCACTAGCCCCATTACACATTTCTTTTCAAATCATGGATCCATAGGGCCTTGCAACAGAGACTTCCCGACAAGTTGCCACTATTCCTAAGAAATCACATCTTAAGAAACTTAGAATTGAGAAATACAGGACAATGCTAAGTAGTTTAAGGATGGCCGGGACATAATGCAAAAGAGAAAACATTGTGTAAATTATAGTATTATATGGGATTTCATCTTTCCCTCTAAATTATGACTGAAACTGTTTCATTTCTTTTTCTTTCTATTGATAGTAAAGATAGTTCCAAAATTTCCTTTCAGCTTATCACACTCTTTTCTAATTTATATTGCCTTAGTTCATTTACCCTGTTTCAAATTACAGTGAATTGTGATGCAGTGTTGTGGACTGAAATGTCTCAGAGCCACAGTACCTGTATACAAATGTCAGTGTTGGATTTTTTGTTTGTTTTGTTTTGTTTCCTTTGTTTAATGTTGACATTGAATGAACCATTTAACATCTCTGGACCTCAATTTTTCTTTTCTATACAAATTGAATTATGAACATTAGTGATCTCTACATTCCCTTACTACTCTACATATAATTTGGAATGCAGTCAGTTTTATTATAAGTTACAATTTTGCCTTAGAATTCCATGGTTAAGTTTGTGAACATCAGAGGAACTATGGCTTTCCAGGCTTTTGGCTGTCCTCTAATTTTGCACAAGTATAGCTGTGTTCTCTGTGCTAATTTCCTAGAAGAATACATGTAGTCTATGCACACATGGCTATAATAGAAAGCACCCACATCAAAGAGGCAGTATTGCTAAATTAGCCATTCTCTCTGGGGAGACCCAAATTCAAGCTAGCAGAGAGACATAGGTAAGAGGATTATTTTAAAATAAACTCATGGTCTTCTGAAAGACCAGGGAGACAAAGAAAACTTTTGAAGGGAGGCTAGTCAAAATGACCTTTCCCTCACTTTAAGAAAAGATAGAAATGATAATAAGATTAATAATTCCATAGTTACTTGGTGGACCCAGTAATAAAGCTAGAAAGGGCATGATAAAGGAACTATCTGTATAATACTGAGGGAACAGGTTGGTACTATGAGTAACAAGAATTTAAAAAAATAGGAATGCTAGAGGACTGACTGATAGACTTATCCATTTGTTGATTTTGAATGGACAGATTTACATCCAGCACTAAGTCCAGCTGATTTTTTTTCCTCCCCTTCCATCAGCCTTAGCATCTCTAGCAGCAGAGATACTCTCCCAGTAAGGGATGTTCCATCTGGCAGTTTGCTAGTCAATTCAAGAGAATTTGAGGTACAGCTGAGAAAGCATATACCAATTATCTAGACAGAGATACAGAGCCAGTGACTTGAGGGTAGAAACAACTTCAAAGAGTGTGACTTGGCAGAGGATTAGACTGAAGAACTAGTACTGGCAATCAAGAGGCAAATTATGTAAGGACACAAGAAGAGAAAAGGCATTAACATTATTTGGCACTAGAGAGGTAAGCTGCCTTGGACACATGTGCTTCTTACATAGTGCCCTCACTGCCACAATACTCTGTGCCCAATTTTCTCAGATATTGTTAATCAGTCAACTAGCATTTATTAAGTGCCTCTTAAGCACCATGCTCTACCGTCATCTTTGATGATACAAAGAAAGATAAAAAATAAACAAACAACAGAACAAAATAGTCCCTGTTTCAGGGAGCTTACAGTCTAAATAAGGGAAATAACTACCGAATGATTGTGTATAAACAAGACAGATACTGGAAAATGGTGGTGAGAGGGGGTAAAGACAGTTTCAGGATGAAAGAAATAAAATTAAGGAAGGCTGGGAAAGGTTTGTTACAGAGGAGAGATTCAGGCATAAAGGAGAGGCAGCTAAGATGATTTTTTTGTTTATTTGCTGAAGATAGTATCCCAGGTAGTAATCTCCTTCTGGGAAAGTAGATTACAGGCAATATATATAGATATAGATATAGATATAGATATAGATATAGATATAGATATAGATATAGATATATAGATATAGATATATAGATATATAGATATACATATACATACACATATACATATACATATATATTTGGATTTTACTTTTCCAAAATGGCTTATTGGATAGAGTGCTAGGCTTAGAGTGAGGATAACTTGGGTGCTGTGATAGCTGATCAATTGGACCCTTATTTTATTCCAATCAGTATTAATCAGTTTTATGAGGTTGCATAAGGGTAATGATTATAACTTCTGTATATTAGGCCTCAGAGCTGTGAACAACTAGTTTTGAAGTTCACTTGCTTAACCACAAGAATGCTGATGCCAAAGCCCAGCATTCGGGGACAAACTTTGGCATGATATGGAAAGTCCTCCAATCTGTTTTTGCACCTCTGTCCAATATGAGCAGGTGACTATCTTATGACCATGTAATCGCTAAAAATGACCCTTGCCTTTCCCATCTTGTGACCACTCATGCTGATGCATCATTTCTGGCCCTCCTAGATAGCCAAAATAAAGGTCTAGCAACCAATGAGACTTTGTATTTTACATTGCATCTTCTGAATGCCTGGGTGTCAAGCCCTGTAAAAGTAAGGCCCTGGGGAAACGAAGCATCTCAGATCTTAAGGAAGATCTGAAGTCCACTTCGTTAGAGGGGACTATTGATCCTTTAAAAAGTGCTATTGTGTTGGAGCTCTGCCTCAGTGGTTTTTATTGCAGAGAGGACAATTTTGGACCCCATACTTCAAATCTCTGACATTTACTAATTATGAAGATGGGTAAGTCATTTCACTTTTTTCATAAGACAATTGCAAGGTTCAAAGGAGATAACATTTATAAAGTATTTTGTATATTTCAAAGCATTATATAGTCAGTGACTATAATTTAAACTTAGCAGTAATAGGGAATTTTTTTCAATTATTATTCAGGAATTGGAAAGAATTGTGAATTTATGAATAATAAAATTGAGAAATGATAATATCATATCTTGGGAGGTATTATATTAGAAATTCCTTATGCTTCAGATGAGATTTTAACTTCATATCCTAGATTTGAATGTCATTTCCAACCCACAGAATTTCTGATTCTTTTTTCTTTATTTTATTGATATCTTTTTTATTCTAGTCCTATCCCAATATACCTTCCTGACCCCAAATAACTTTCCATCACAAATAATTAAAATAAAAAATTTAAAAACATACAATGTTAAAGGAAATTAACCTACAGAGACATTATGCTTGATAAATACAAAATATTTATTTCTCTTACTCTTAACCAAGAATAGGGAAGTATGTTTCATAATTTTACTATGCAACAAATATCTGTCACTGCATTTAACTTTACTTGAAATATCTTTCAAAGTTTTTCCCCTCAAGAATTTTATTATAGTTTCATTTATATAGTTCTCCTGGTACTACTGCTTCTTTCTTTTTTGTATCAGTTCAGACAAGTCTTCCAAAAGATTCTTTGAACTATTCATATTTGCCATTTTATCTATCTGCTTATTTACCTAATGGTTTTTATTCCTTTAAATTATTATACTAAAATTTATTTAGCCATCTTTCAATTGATGGCATTCACTTTGTTTACAGTTACTTGTTCCCACAGACTGCTCTTAACATTTTGATATATCTATATCTATATCTATGTGTGTATATATATGTGTATATATGTATATATACATATGTATATATATGATTATATATGTATATATACATGTGTATATATATGTATATATACATGTGTGTGTATGTGTATGTGTATATATATATATATATAAGATCTATTGTTCTGTCTTTGACCACTTTGGTACTATATGCCTGAAAAAGGGATAATTGAGTCAAAGAAAATGAATAGTTTTTTTAACTTTTCTCACGATTCCACATTGTCCCCTAAAGAGTTTGACCAGTTTACAATTCCATCAATAATTTGTGTTTCCCACTGCCTATTTCTAGCTAACAATTTTGGGGAAAAATTAAGTGTGAAGAAAAATTAATTATTTAAATTTACATTTCTCTATAATTGTTTTAAAATAATTATTAAAATAGAGTTGATTTTTGTATGTGTTCTTTTGAAAAGTAATTGCTCATTACCCTTTGACTATTTGGGGGGGCAATTAGTGTAAGAAATATTTATATCAATTCTCTGCATCTCTTGACTATCAAACTTTTATTAGAGATTTTCTTTGAGAAGATTTTGTTCATATTCACTCAAGAGCTCCTCTTAATCTACTTGTGTTTTTGTTCAAATACTTTTACATTTATATTCTCGAAATGATTTGCTTTGCCATTTGTGATCTCCTCTATCCCTTGTCTGCTTATGCATTTTCACAACCATGCTTGTAAAAGGTATATCCTTAAGTCTTCATTTATGTTTTTGTAAGGTGATCTTTTACATTTAAATGGGTGATCCATTTGAATCATTTCTAGTCCTCCTAGCGAGTCAAAATAAAGGTCTAGTAACCAATGAGACTTGTTATTTTACATTGCAATTGTAGTTTGAAGTTTGTTTTCTTATATAGTACAAGATTCTGAGATATTCCTATTTCCCCCCAAACTGCTTTACACTAGTCCCAAAAGTTCTTGTCACATAGAAAACCCTACCCTGAGTAGTTAGTATTTCTGGTCTACTGTAATTCATTTAATTTATGGTTTGTTTGCCGAAAGTAGTCTGCTCTACTAATTTTCTGTTATTTAACTCCTTGCATATAATTTCAATGCTTGATGCTTTATAATATAATTTGATATTATCAGACAACTTTCATCCCTATTATTAAAAAATTCCCTTTAACAATCTAGAATTTTTGTTCCTCTCAAAAGATATATTTTAGATAACAAAAATGTAAATATGCATTATAAACTTTGTGATATTTGCACATTTAATAATTGTGATGCTTAGATTATGTTATTTTTTGTACATATGGCATCATACTAGAAATAAGAAATAATAACTTTTTAAAACTTTGGGTACATAATCATAGCAATGTTATCAATGAAAAAAATGAAACATTTTTACATGCTGTATTTCACAGAAAATATTTAGATTCCATAATTTCTGCATAGCTTTTAAAAATATTACCTACATCAAGTTTAAATTTATCAATGGGATTAGTTTTCATGTTTCATATTTTGCTTGTAGTATTAATAGGTAACTATTATTTATTTTGTTGAAATTATGTTGATTAAGGCTAATTTATTTATCAAAGTTTCCATACTAAAGCCCTAGCCATTTCTTCATTGTATCAAAGAAAATAACCTGGGGTTTAGATGGCTATAATGGGGGTGCATGCTCATACAAACTGTGATGCACTTAAAAAAATTCAAGTAGAGATCCAAGAGTGAACAGCATCTCTCCTCTGCAAGCCAGTTTTCCTACAGTTTTGATAATCCCTGAAAGTGTGGGCACAAAGTGATTTATTACTATCATTTGTTTATTTATTTTTATCACAACCTATCAGAGCTACCTATGAAGAAATGGAAGAATCTTGATTTTAATTCAAGAAAGTAGTAATGAAATCACTAATCTTTAAAGTATCAGAATTTCACAAAGGAACTTTCTAAGACTTAGAAACCAAACTGAATCCATAGTCCTTGCCCTAAAGCTAAGTGCTAGCTCTTTGTTAGAATGAGATAAAATTTGCCACCACAATCAAATACTTTCAGAGAATCTACATTGATTTTTGTAGAAGATAAAGCCAAGATCATTTTCGAGCCTCCCAACTGTAACACATATTGAGTTACCATTGAAATCACAGCAATTCCTTCTATACATAGATTTGGCAGCAAGAGAGCAATAGCAGTAGAAAAGAATCTGACCTTCCATTAACAGGTGCTTTAAAAAATGAAGAGAAAACACATTTCTAGTTTCTCTCTAATCTTTTCTTCTGCTATTTCTTATCCATGCTAGTGCCTAGAGTGATGAGGCATTATATTATTCTTGACCTTCAGTACTGCAGATACAAAAAAATAGCACTACAGTTTTCATTCTGGCAAATACCAGAACAAGAGCAAACACTTCCTTTCATTTCAATTCAACAATTTTATTAAGCCTCTATTATGTGCAAGGCACTGTGAGAGGTAATGTTGCATAGTGGATAGTGAGATAGCCTTGGAGTCAGAATCACCTGCATTCAAATACTATCTCTTAAATGTACTGGCTGGCCAACCCTGGGCTAATGTTTTAATATTCTCAGCCAACTCTGAGAATATAATTTCCTGAAAAGGTATATATCTGCATTCTTGGAATAGGGAAAGCTTTCTCTCCAAAAGGAAGCTTCATATACCAATGAAATCACAAGTTGAGAACTTCCCTAAAAATACTATGAAAGGCACACTGTTAATTACTAGGGAATCCAAGATAAAAATACAATAATCCCTGCCCTCAAGCAGCTTAGCTTTTCTTGTACAAAGTAGAATTTGATACAGCCAATATAGAAAATCAAACACTGTTCTGTTTATGGAGCCATTTGACATGTGGCGCTACATTGTGGAGGCAAGTCCAAACCACAGAGGTTACCTCCATATTTTCAGTCTGGTAAGAGGGACTTTTTATTTATTTAATATTTTTAGTTTTCAGCATTGATTTTCACAAGAGTTTTAATTACAAATTTTCTCCCTAATTCTACCCTCCCCCCCACTCCAATGTGGCATATATTCTGGTTGCCCTGTTTCCCAGTCTGCTGTTCCTTCTGTCACCCCACTCCCCCACTCTTATCCCATTTCCCCTTACTTTCTTGTAGGGCAAGATAGATTTCTATGCTCCATTGCCTGTATCTCTTATTTCCTAGTTGCATGCAAACCTTTTTTTTGAACATCTGTTTTTAAAACTTTGAGTTCCAAATTCTCTCCCCTCTTCCCTCCCAACCCACCCTACCTAAGAAGTCAAGCAATTCCACATAGGTCACATATGTGTGTGTGTAAATATGTAAAACCCTTCCACAATACTCATGTTGTGAAAGACTAACTATATTTTGCTCCTTCCTATTCTATCCCCCTTCACTGAATTTCTCCCTTGACCCTGTCCCTTTTCAAAAGTGTTTGTTTTTGGTTACCTCCTCCCCCTATCTGCCCTCCCTTCTATCACCTCCCCCTTTTTATCTCCTTCCTCCTTTTTTCCTGTGGGGTAAGATACCCAATTTAGTGTGCATGTTATTCCCTCTTCATGTCAAATCTGATGAAAGCAAGATTCACTCATTCCCCCTGACCTTCCCCCATCTTCCCTCCCAACAGAACTGCGTTTTCTTGCGACTTTTGTGTGAGATAATTTACCCCATTCTATCTGTCCCTTTCTCCCTCTCTCAATATATTCATCTCTCATCCCTTATTCTGATTTTATTTTTTTAGATATCATCCCTTCATATTCAACTTACCCTGTGCCCTCTGTCTCTCTATATATGTATATTCCCTTCAGCTACCCTAATACCAAGGTCTCATGTATTATACTTGTCATCTTTGCATGTAGGAATGTAAACAAAACAGTTCAACTTTAGTAAGTCCCTTATGATTTCTCTTTCTTGTTTACCTTTTCCTGCTTCTCTTGATTCCTGTGTTTGAAAGTCAAAATTCCTATTCAGCTCTGGTCTTTTCACTGAGAAAGCTTGAAAGTCCTCTGTTTTATTGAAAATCCATACTTTGCCTTGGAGCATGACACTCAGTTTTGCTAGGTAGGTGATTTTTGGTTTTAATCCTAGCTCCATTGACCTATGGAATATCATATTCCAAGCCCTTTGATCCCTTAATGTAGAAGCTGCTAGATCTTGTATTATCCTGATTGTGTTTCCACAATATTCAAATTGTTTCTTTCTGGCTGCTTGCAATATTTTCCCCGTGATCTGGGAGCTCTGGAATTTGGCAACAATATTCCTAGGAGTTTTCTTTTTGGGATCTTTTTCCAGAGGTAATCGGTGGATTCTTTCAATTTCTATTTTACCTTCTGGTTCTAGAATATCAGGACAGTTCTCCTTGACAATTTCTTGAAAGATGATATCTGGGCTTTTTTTTGATCATGGCTTTCAGGTGGTCCAATAATTTTTAAATTATCTCTCTTGGATCTATTTTCCAGGTCAGTGTTTTTTCCAATGAGATATTTCACATTGTCTTCCATTTTTTCATTCCTTTGGTTCTGTTTTATAATATCTTGATATCTCATCAAGTCACTCACTTCCACTTGCTCCAGTCTGATTTTTAAGCTAGTATTTTCTTCAGTGGTCCTTTGGACCTCCTTTTCCATTTGGCTAATTCTGCCTTTCAAGGCATTCTTCTCCTCATTGTCTTTTTGGAGCTCTTTTGCCATTTGAGTTAGTCTATTTTTTAAGGTATTATTTTCTTCAGTATTTTTTGTGTCTCCTTTAGCAAGTCATTGACTTGTTTTTCATGGTTTCTCATGTCCTTCTCATTTCTCTTCCAAATTTTTCCTCTACTTCTCTTACTTGCTTTTCCAAATCCTTTTTGAGCTCTTCCATGGCCTGAGACCAGTTCATGTTTTTCTTGGAGGCTTTTGATGTAGGCTCTTTGACTTTGCTGACTTCTTCTGGCTGTATGTTTTGGTCTTCTTTGTCACCAAAAAAAGATTCCAAAGTCTGAGTCTGAATCTGAGTCTGTTTTTGCTGCCTGGCCATGTTCCCAGCCAACTTACTTGACCCTTGAGTTTTTTTGTCGGGGTATAACTGCCTGTAGAGTATAGAGTACTTTGTCCCAAGCTTGAGGGGCTGCATTGTTGTTTTCAGAGCTATGCAGCAAGCTCTGCCACACCAGCACTACTTCTCCCCCAAGAACTGCCAACCCAGACCAGACTGAGATCTAAGCTGGCTCTGTACTCCTGCTCTGATCTGCCACTTAATTCCTCCCACCAGGTGGGCCTGGGACCAGAAGCAACTGCAGCTGTAGATCTATAGCTGCACCACCTCTGCTGCCCCCAGGGTGATGGCCAAACTGTGAACTCCTTTCACTCTGTCCCCGCAGCTTTTCCCATTAACCTTCTCTGTTGTCTTTGGTGTTTGTGGGTTGAGAAGTCTGGTAACTTCCACAGCTCACTGATTAAGGGCATGAGGGCATGTTCCACCTGGCTCCCGGTCTGGTTGGTCCACGCAGCCCCGCTCTGCTTCGCTCTGCTCCAGGTCCCTGTGATAGACCCTCCCCCGCAACCATCAAGGCTGTCCTGGGCTGGAGCCCTGCTTCCCTCTGCTATTTCATGGGTTCCACAGTTCTAGAATTTGTTCAGAGCCATTTTTTTATAGTTGTTTGGAGGGACCTGGGTGGGAGCTCATGCAAGTCTCTGCTTTCTAGCCGCCATCTTGGCTCCCAAGAGGGACTTTTTTAAGAGTAAAAAATTCTTCTGGAGCCAGATCTTTATATGTATCATAACTGCTAGGATATTCTTAGGGATAGTATTCCTCTAAATATCCCTAGAAAATTTTGACTTCCATAAATGTTCATTATATTTATCTCTTTTTTTTTCTTTTCTTTTACCTATCTTTTTTATGTCTATGTCTCTTCATCTCTATCCCATTCTTCAACTATCTCTTTTTCTCTGCCTCCTTTACTCACCTTCCTGTCTCCAAGCCTAATTATTTTCATTTGGATCTATCAATGAATTTCTCTAAATCTTCTGGTCCATGCATGCTTATGTTCCCTAAAATGCTTATGCATCTATGGATTCTTGTTTTAATACATTTGCCATCCCAATCTCTATGTCCCTTCCATTTGGTAGGATGTTAAATGCTCAGTGGTCTGAGGTTCATCTTAGTCTTTGCCTTTCCTATGTATACCTTGAGTAGAAAAACTGAAAGATTGGTGCTGCATTTTTGGAATAGATAGTGACCTAGAGCAATGATAGGTTAAGTGACTTACCCAGGGTCATACATCCTGTCTATGTCAGAAGCAACATTTGACCACAGTACCTTCTGACATCAAAGCCAGTTTTTCTATCCATTATGCAACACTGTCTGTCATGGGAGGAAAAAAATATTACACAATTATAAAATTTGTAAAATACTCTTCAATGGTGCTTATGTTTCTATACCTTTAAAACAAAAACCAATAATTCATGCCTAAAGAGGAAATAAAAGTATTAAGAGAGGCTCCCTGTCTCCTGTCCAGCACCATGAGTGGCAGTGGCGTGGACCCCGAGGTGGTCCCGGCCCCGACTCCCACCCCCACCCCTGCTCCAGCCCTGACCCCAGCACCGGCGCCGACTCCCGCCCCAGCAGAAAGCAAGGCCAGTCCCACAGGAGGCGCAGGCCCCGGCCATGGCCGGGGGGATACATCTGACCAGCGGGCCTCGGTCCCAGTATCCGCAGCTGGGGGTACGACCCCCCCCCCGAAGGTGCCATGTCTAACGGGGTGTACGTGTTACCTGGTACCGCCAATGGAGAGGTCAAGCCTGTTGCGTCTAGTACACCATTGGTGGACTTCCTTATGCAACTAGAAGACTACACACCCACAATTCCAGATGCTGTTACTGGCTACTACCTGAACCATGCTGGTTTTGAAGCCTCTGATCCCAGAATTGTCCGGCTCATCTCCCTGGCAGCCCAGAAGTTCATCTCTGCCATTGCCAATGATGCTTTACAACACTGCAAGATGAAGGGCACTGCCTCAGGCAGCTCCAGGAGCAAGAGCAAAGACCGAAAGTATACTTTGACCATGGAAGATCTGACCTCTGCACTCAGCAAGTATGGCATTAATGTCAAGAAGCCACATTATTTCACCTAAGCCCACCTCTTCCCCGGGTGACCAGGATGTGTGTGGGTGTGTACACATTTGTCCCATTCCTTCCTTCCCACCCACCCCACACCAGCCTGTTTTCATAATAAACTTTTATTATGACTGAAAAAAAAGTATTAAGAGAAAGTCTACAATTAAAATATATATTTATATTCATATATATATATATATATATTCAACTAAGTATAAATGTATATGTATATATCTTAAGTAAAAGTATTAGCACATTTTTCTATATATTTTAGATGACTGAACTATGATCTATAATACCTCTGTTGACATTGTAATATTTGGAGAAATGTATCCCTCTTATAGCCCAGCCCATCTGGGCTACACCCTAGTTTGCAATCATATGGTAGGTGAGGGTGGCAGAAGTAGAGAGATTTGACAACTCCAAAGCCCAAAATGCTCTGTAGCTCATCATCCCTCATACATACTCATAATGAGACTCATCTGGGGAAATTACTTTCAATAGTTAGTAATTTGATACAATTAGCTTGGAACAAAGGTATTTAAAAATGAGGCATATTAAGAATTACTACATAAAACTGGTGTTAGCTCCCACCCCCCAAATATACACAATGTGGGCACATAGGAAAAGTGGGCACATAATGAAAGCACTTCAACAGAGAGGCAAACACTTAGAGAATACATGTAGCAAAGGAAACTTACAGCATATCAGTGCTTTTCTGTGGCCCCTATTGTTGACCCTAGCAATGACTTTGGTCTAGGACTAAAGGCCTAGGACTAGGATCATGGTTCTGTATCACAAGGTCAGTGCTATCTCTATCTCTGACAGAAACTTCTGAACCTTTCCCAGTTTTGTGAAATGGATCTGTCAAGAGTCTAGGACCTACAATTAGTCACAGAACTTTGGCATGGGAAGATTATAACAAATCCACAAATGACAAACAATACATCAGGTTTTGAGTAGTGTATAGGGAAAACATGCTTTGCAAGCACTTGCATTTGTTAACACTTATGTGTCTCACTAGTAGCTATATCTGTGTTGGGATTAGTACCACTTTCCCACAGAGGAGCAGAGACTACTACTCTGTTACCAGCCCAAGTTTACAAATGTTTCACCAATGAAGAGTTTCTTGTAATAAACTATCCCAATATGGCACATTTTGATAATGGTTGAGTTTTAATATTATGTCAAGGTTTATTTTGTTTGTAAATTTTTTATCAAGGTAACCCCCATTTTTATTTTCCTATTTCATTTTTTTATTTTTAAATTTTATTTTTTTATTTTTAGTTTTCAACATTCAGTTCCACAAGCTTTTGAGTTTTAATTTTTCTCCACTTCCCTCCCCTCCCCCTTCCCCAAGATGTCATGCAATCTGATATAGCCTCTAAATATAAATTCATATTAAACATATTTTCACATTAGTCATGTTGTAAAGAATTATAAGCCATGGGATGGACCACAAGAAAGAAGAAACAAAATGAGAGAGAGAGAAAGAGAGAGAGAGAGCAAATAGTATGCTTCAATCTTCATTCAGACCCTGTAGTTCTTTCTCTGGATCAGGATAGCATTTTCCATCATGAACTGTTTGGAGTTGTCTTAGAACCTTGCATTGCTGAGAAGAGCCAAAACTATCAAAGTTGGTCATCTCACAATGTGGCTATAATTGTACAATGTTCTCCTGGTTCTGCTTACCTCACTCAGCATCAGTTCATATAAGTCTTTCCAGGTTTTTCTGAAGTCCACCTACTAATTATTTCTTAAAGCACAATAGTATTCTATTACATTCATATACCGCAACTTGTTCAGCCATTCCCCAATTGATGAGCATCCTCTCAATTTCCAATTCTTTGCCACCACAGAAAGAGCAACTATAAATATTTTGCATATATAGCTCCTTTCTCTTTTGCTTTGATCTCTTTGAGAGATATATCTAGAAGTCATAATGCTGAATCAAAGAGTATGCACAATTTCATTGCCTTTTGGGCTTAGTTCCAAATTCTTCTCCAGAATTGTCAGACCAGTTTCCTACTCCACCAATCATTCATTAGTGTTTTAGTTTTTCCCTCATCCTTTCTAGCATTTGTCATTTCTAATAAGTGTGAGGTGCTACCTCAAAGTTGTTTTAATATTTATTTCTCTAATCGATAGTGATTTAGAAAATTTTAATAGGACTATAAATAGCTTTGAATTTTTATTCTGAAAACTTCCTAGTTATATCTTTTCACCATGTATCAGTTGGAGAGTGGCTCTTTTTTATAACTTTAACTCATTTCTATGCTCAGTATGTATTTCAAAAATGAGGCCTTTATCAGAGAAACTTGCTGTTAGAAATTGTCTATGGTACTTTTCAGTATAATATAGTTTCTTTGATTATCTCTTTTAATTAAGCCTATCTTTGCTTTTGCTTTATCTGAGATCATGATTGCTCTTCCTGTCTTTTTAGTTCACCTAAAGCATTTTAGATTCTGGTCAAGCCCTTTATTTTAATTCTGATTGTGTCTTTCTGTTTCAAGTGTGTCTCTTGTCCACAAGATATTGTTGGAATCTGGTTACTAATCGACTGTACTATTTGCTTTTGTTTTATGGGTGAGATCATCCCATTCACATTAGTAATTATGACTATAGTTCGGTCATTCAGTCACACCTGACTCAGCTAAGTGGTGGACCATACTGTCCAAGGAGTTTTCTTGACAATGATACTAGAGGTTTACTATCACCTTCTCAAATGGATTGAGGTAAACAGAAGTTAAGTGACTTGCCCAGAGTTAAAAGCTACTAAGTGTCTGAAGACGGATTTGAACTTGGGTCTTCCTGACTTCAGGCTCTATCCACTTAGCCATCTAGCTGCTTCCTATTATGATTAGTTGCTATGCATTTCCCTCCATTCCATTTTCTTTTGTTTCTTCCTCTCTCTCTTTTTATCCTTTCTCTCCTCAAAAGTATGTCTTGCTTCCAAGCACTGCCTCCTCCTATCTACCCTCTTTTTATGTCTCCTTTCTATTATTTCCTATCCCTCCTATTTCCCTTTTGCCTAAGTTATATTTGTGTACACAACTGAGTGTGTGCGTGTGTGTATTGTCTTCCCTCTCTGAACCAATTCTGATGAGAATTAGGTTCAAGCACTGTCTGACATCCCATCATTTTCTTTTCCATTATAAAAGCTCTTCCTTGAATACCTCTTTTATTCAAGAAAATTTTTCTTATTCCATCTCTTCCTTCCCCCTTCTCCCAGTGTATCCCTCTTTATCACCCCTTCATTTTTGGGGGAAATCATTCCAACATAATTGACTCACATCCAAGCCATCTTTCTATGTAAACTCCTTTTAAGTGCCTAGTAATAATAAAGTTCTTAGGACTTATATGTATCACCTTCCCATATATGTAGGTAAACCATTTAATTTTATTGAGTCCCTTATGATTACTCTTTGATGTTTACTTTTTTAATCTCCTCTTGAATCTTGTGTTTGAGTGTCACATTTTCTATTCAGCTCTGGTCTTTTCATCAGAAATATGTAAAAGTCCTCCATTTCCATTTTTTACCCCAAAGATTATACTTAATTTGGCTTGGTTGTAATCCTAGCCCCTTTGACTTAGAGAATATTATAGTTCAAGTAATTTGCTCCTTTAACATGAAAGCCACTAAATCTTATATGTGACTGTTGTTCTATGATATTTGAATTGCTTTTTTTCTTGCTGCTTGAAGTATTTTCTCTTTGACTTTGGAGAACTGGAATTTATTTATAATATTTTATTTTGGGATCACTTTCAGGAGCTGAATGGTGGATTTTTTTTTCTATTTCTATTTTATCCTTGGGAGCTAAAATATCAGGACAATTTCCCTTGATAATTTCTTGAAACACGATGTAGAGGCTCTCTTTTTATCATGGCTTTCAGGTAGATCAATAATTCCTAAATTATATCTTCTTCATCTATTTTCCAGGACAGTTTTTTTTTCTTTCAATGAGACTTTTTTTCTATTTTAATTGATTTGACTGTTTTATTGTTTCTTGATGTCTAATGGAGTCGCTAATCCTAATTTTTATGGAATTATTTTCTTCAGTGAAATTTTGTACCTCTTTTTTCCATTTGGTCAATTCTGCTTATTAAGGTATTTTCTTCAGTGAAATTTTGTGTCTCTTACCATTTGGCCAATTCTATTTTGGGGGTATTATTTCTTCCAGGAGAGTGTGTGTGTGTGTGTGTGTGTGTGTGTGTTTGCCTCTTTTACCAAGCTGTTAATTCTCCTTTCACAATTTTCTTCCATCACTAGCATTGTTTTTCCATATTTTCTCTCTACCACTCTTATCTCCTTCTAGACTTTAGGTCTAATTAGCACTTTTCTTTGAAGGGTTTTTTTTTGCAGTTGTTTTCACATTGTTGTCATCTTCTGTTTTATGACTTGGTGTTCTCTGCTGCCATAGTAGCTATTTGTCATGGAATTCCTTTTATTTGCTCATTTTTTTCTGCCTACTTTTTTACTTTGAACTTTATGTTTCAGCTGACCTCTGTTCTTCTGTGGCTGGGGAGGCACTATCTCGAGCTTCAGGTTTTTTTGTGATATTTTTTTTTCAGAGCCAGTTCTGAGAGTCTGCAATTTTTGGTGCCTCCATGGTGGTGTGACCCTGGGAGAGGTATGGTCACTGTTCTCCTAGTCTACCCTCTGGTCTTTACCCAGGGAGACCCCCTTGTCCCCTGGCAGCCTCAAGTGCTAGTGCTCCTCTTTTCCTGGGAACTGTGATCAGGGCTCCTAATCCCTTGTGAATCACAAGAGCTCTGCTCCATCCTGGAACTGTGAACCAGAACTGCATATAAGCAATAGAGCTGCCAATCATCATCAGTTGTATCCAGTGCCAGCAAAGGGTCTCTGACCTCATTACAGTATCTGAGCTGAGAGCTCCCAAAGTTGCAGCAGCAGCTGGTGCCATTACCCTATGTGGGGGCTCCAGACAGGCCTCTACTCCAGTGGCATATATTTCCCCTGCTAACCTTTTAAGTTTTCTTAAGCCAGAGAAATGTTTCATCCTGACCTTTTGTTGGCTCTGCTGCTCCAAAATTTCATTTGAGCTGTTATTTTAAAATTGTTCAGAGAGGAATCTTGGGAGAGTTCAGCTGGTGGCTACCCCTAATTTGCCATCTTGGCCAATTTTCGTGGGTTTTGAACAGCCAGTAGTACAAATACAATAGGGATACAATGGAAAGGCAAGGCAAGAATATTAGAATTCATTAAGTGCTCACTATGTGAGGACATGCTGCTAAGTTCTGGGGATATAACCAAAAATTATGAGAAAGTAAGACAACCCATGCTCTCAAGAAGTTTATGTTCTAATGGGGGACAACAACACCTAAAAGGAGCTGTCAAATAAGCAAACGTATTTCAGGGTAGTGGAATATGTGTCGATATTCGTTCATTAATTATAGCTACTCAGTATCTGGATTTGACTTTTTCACAGGTCGTCTAATTGTTTAGTGTTTCTTTATGTCTCAAAACACATTCTTGTACAAGTTCTTGTACAATTTAGGCAAAATTTTACACATACTGTCTTAAGTAAGAGAATGATGCAATTAAAAGCCCAGATGTTTATTTCTCTGCCTCTGGCAGGAGGCCATGTAGTGTCCCCCTCCTTGGTAATATACTCCAGTGTGTCTCTCTTTTTCTAACAAGAAAGCTATTACTACACCCAGCCTAAATCTTGTAGTATCAGCCAATTTTCTCCTTTCTTGGCCTCAGCTAAATAAAGAGCAGCTGCTTACAATCTTTGCAGTTCATCAGGCCATTAATTTAGATTTTAGCAGTTTAATCCATGCCCTTAAAGTCACAGTAACATTTCATCAATTAGTATTTATTGGGTACAGGTTAATTAAAAAAATAGACATTCTCTGACCTCAAAGAGATAGATGCATTCCTTATACTCAAGGACAACCATTGACAAAGACACAAAGAAACAAGGTTTAATTAAACAACTAAATACAAAAAGAGGGATTATAGGGAACTTTCTAGTTCTCTGCAAATCAAAGTATAAAAAAAGCATTGCTTATAAGAAGAAAGAAGAAAAATCCACATTATAAGGAGAAAAATATCTTATAGTAACACCAGTACATCTTTAGGAAGTGGAAGATAATTAGAATTTTCTCTATTAGGACATTTATATCATAGAAGCTTGCTATTGTTTCCTGGTGAATTGTGGGTCTCTTCAGGTGAATACTGCCTCCATAAAGTCATTCCTGAAGGAACTATCATGATGGCACCCTGTCACCAATCAGCTTTACCCTCAACACCATTGAAGACATGAGCTGAACTCTCTGAAAGAGGGTTACCCTCTCTCTCTCTGCCTAATATGTTCCATGGTCAATTTGTTTTTCAAAATATCCTTGCTCCTTGTTGTCCCACCAATTGAATTTGTTCCTTGAACAAAAATTCTTCTACCTGACAATAACATTTGGGTGGTTTAAATTTGATCTCCTATCTTAGAAATATTTTCTGTGTGTATTCCTCTAGATATCAGGGGTCCTCTCTTCTTCCCCAGACAGTATTTCATAATCTATTTTTTCCCTTTCCTCCAACCATTAAAACTTACAAGTCCTAAGCCCCATTCTATGAAAATCCTACTTTCTGCTTTCCAAGATACAACTAACCATACAACAAAAATTCTACACTAATGTGAACTTGATTTTTAGTATTAGCGTCACCTTCTAATTCTAGAAAATGCAACACATGAGATAGTAATTGAACCTGGTCAAGGTACAAAAGGAAGCAGTCAAGTAACAACCAAGAATGTGATTTGAGGAATACTGAGACAAGATGAATCCAAATAATTAATATAAGAGCTAAACTACAGATTGGAAATTAATCTGGGATTACCATAAACAAAACAAATAAATAAACAGGTTAGAACAAATAAAAGTTCAAAATCATTTCAGCTAGATTAGTGACTAAAAGTCAAGGCAACTCATTTGATTAGGCACACAAATGATTAATCAATTAATGATAAAGCATCTTTTATGTTCCAGGCCCAGTAAGTACTAGCAGCTAGTGACAAAAAGACAAAGAAGAAACTCCTTGCTTTCAAGAAACTATTGGGGAAAACAAGTATACATATAAGTAGTTATTATATCTGTATGTATGTATGTATGTATGGCCTCTTTCTGGGCAACTTTCTCAATTCCCTTACTAATTGTCAGATAGCTTTCTAGAGGGGCTTGGGTTTGTATTACTCTCACTGTTGTGGCCCCTTTAATTATCGAAATTTGATTAGCTTTTGCAAAGGGGTAATTACCTAGGTGCTAGAGTAAGACTAGTTCTTTCAAATAATAATGCTCAAAATTCTGGGACCCATTCTCTAAACATATACTCAATATCCCAAGGAAATGAGCACAAGCTTACAAAGCATACATAGCAAAGATTTACTGTAGCTCATGGTTTCTGGACATCTTTTTCTCTCTTTCTTTCTTCATTAATTTTCTATAGAATGTAATGCTGACTTATGCTTGAAGACTCAATCCTAAAGTCATCTTTCTTTAGTATCTCTAGTTAGACTTTAATGCATTCCCTAGTCTCTTCAGCCATTGCTTCGTTGGAAGGATACTCCTAACAACTCTTAAGGGAACTCAAATCTGCTTAACCTTTGGAAATTCACAAGGTCATCACCTTGTCCATGATGGTGCAGGTAGTTTAGAAAAGTCAATATTCATCTATCAAAGGGCAATTTTTTCAACCACCATTGACTGCTTTGTTAGTGGAATCTCCTACTAAAATTGGATACTCTAATTCATAAATCTCATGGTATGATACACAGAAGCCCAGAGATGTATCTGATTTTTGAACCAATCTCAATACAGAGCATCATCTTATTCCACCTGATAATTAAAATATTTTACTCCTTCCAAATTGACTAGTGACTTGTATGTACCTGAGACTTTTATGGAAGAATTCAGGGTTAGCTGTATTTAAATAGCAAGTGGTGAAAACCAATGCTTACACACACAAAATAAATAAAACGTAGTTTCAGGATGAGGTGGAAGGCCTTACAAATTGAGTAAGGCTTTGTGTAAGAGGTAGTTCTCAAATAGAACATTGAAAGAGGTTAGGGAATTTATAGAAGTAGAAAGGAAGTACGTTCCAGTCTTGTGGTGTGTAATCTGTGCAGGAATAGAGAGATGGAAAACAGAATACCTTTTACAAGGATGCCATTTTGGCTAGGAAAATAAAATGTGTTGGAGAAGTAATTCATAATAAGTTTATAATGATAGACTGCAGCTAGATTTTGAAGTGTCATTGGGCACTTGGGTAAGCACTAAAGCTTCAAAGAAAGGGGAAAAAGTCATCCTTAGCTTCAGGAAGCTTGCAATCTAATGAGGGAAACTATATGCAAACAATTATGAATAAACAATCTCAGAGAAAAGTAATTATCACTAAAGAGAACTGGGAAATTTTTTGTTTGCTTGTTTGTTTGTTTGTTTGTTTTTTCTAAGAAGTTGAGATTTTAGTAGAGGCTTGGAGGAAATCAGGAGATGAAGAGAGAGAATTCTAGCTATGGGGGACAGCCCAGGGAAAAAGTATGAAGTTCAAAAGTGTAATATCTTGTTCAGAACAGAGAGAAAATGAGAGTCCCTAGATTGTCAAGTATAAGAAAGGAGTATGGTTTAAGAAGAGTATACTTAAATTTTAAAATATCCATGATTTCATTAGAATGGGTACTAATTCCATGACTCAGGTCACAACACTGCAACATCAGGTTATTTGTTCCATTCTCACTAATGTCTTTCTATAAATACTTCAAATAATAGTCTTCATGATTTACTGCCAATCTTCCTCATTACCTAGTGGCCAGCACTGGTAAGGAGTCTTTTCACATGTAGCAAGACTTGTCCTTAGACATAATTCATCACCATGGCCATATTTAAAACATTTCCAGCTCAGTAAAACCCTTCAGAGTTTGTTTTCTGAAATAGGACTTTAGTGAGGATTAATAGTGCTTTATAGATATGTAGGGGGAAATATTTGAGTTTTCATAAATATTTTGGAGACACTAACTTTTAAATAAAAGTAGGCCTAGAAACTATATATAATAGAGATTTGGTATTTTATTATACAAACCTCTTTTCCTACACTATTGTATATATGGAAATAATTTATTTGGTGTTTGTTAAGTACAGAATGAAAGATATTTTTTAAAAAGAATATAAAACAAAAAAGTCTGACTAGAGAATAAATGATAAAAAACATTTCCCTCCTCTTGGTTGAGAAGGAGGAGATTATAGCTGCCAACCCTTATTACTGTTTGGGTAGTTTTTACATGATATTTATCTATGTTTTAAATCAGAGATTCTTAAATATCTTTTTGTCATGGGATCCCCTTGGCAGGCTAGTGAAGCCTAAAAACTCCTTCTCAAATTAATGTTTTTAAATGAATAAAATATAATACACAGTATGGCTATTTTTTCACACAGTTATCTCTTCAACACTTAAATGAATAAAATATAATTCATAGTATAGTTATCTTTTCCACATCAAGGGTTTAGGGGAGCAGTGCCTCTGCAATCTGGAAAGTTCACATAAAATTTTTTGCCCCTTCATTTGTACCAGTGAAGAAGTCTGATTTTTTTCTTTTTCTTTTAGGAGGAGTTTACAGCATGTTATTGTAAAATTTGGGTTGTGTTAAGTATTTGGCCATAGGATTTGTGTTGTCTGCTGGCCATCGTGTGTTATCTGTGGTTTCCACAAAACTCTCCAAAATTTCCCATTTAATTTTTTATGCCAACCCATGATATATCACAACTGCAATGGGGAAAGTCACAATGTGGAAAGGAAAACTATATTACAAATGAAATCAATGGTTAATGAAAATAAACATGCTTTTTTATCCCATCCAAGCTTATGGACCCCCTGAAATCAATCTATGAACTTCAGATTGAGAGGAGCCTCTTTTCTAAGGGAAGAATCAGTCAAATTACTGTGATTTTTTAAAAGCATCAATATCCTACCTCCCCAAACAAGCAAACAAAAAAAACCAGAAAACTATACACACTGAACAGCTACTCCAATATTCAAATTCTGATTTTTTTTGCCACAGCAAAAAGTATATGTGAGAGCAAAAAGGAATTCAAATAGAATCATTATGAGGCTGTTTTAATTATCAGTATTTCTAGCTATTTTGTGAATTCCCCCATATTTCCTCGAAGGCATCACATACTTGCCAAAGTTTGATTGCAGAAAGCACTTTTATAATCTAATTTGTAACATGCACGATCATGTAAAAAAATAAAGATAAATGTCTATCAACTGCTACCTTAATTATAATATGCAGAAGAAAATTTGGTATATTATTCCAGTGTTGATGCTAAGCTACAAGAACATTTAAAGTTTTCCCCTTTCCACGGCTTAAGGGGATGTACACAGTTTTTTAGGGAATCTACAATTGGAGAGAAAGTTTGGAATAAAGATAGATTTCTAAATTTGCAGTCAGTAAGAAATGGTTTCCTGGTCCCAGCCTATGGCGCTTACTACTCATCGATGGAGGCTCTCTGAACTACTTTAGTTTCTATGCCATTGCATGGGTGAGTTCTCATGCACAAAATTTGCTTTTTCCTCACATCTATCACTTCAAAGTCTTCACTTCCTTCAAAGTTCATGTCAGGTTCTTCTTCTTACATGGAGTTTATCTGGACCTTGCTTCTTCTCCAAAGTTACTTATACCTTGCTCTCACCCCAAGACATTTTGTAATCAATTTCTGTATTTTTACATTTGTTTACGTGAATGTGTTGCTTTCCACTAATAAGATGCAAGTTTGCTCCTTGATGTAAAGACTTTTGTTTTTATTTCCCTAGCAGACTGTATTAAACATACCACTTTAAAAATACTTGTGGAAGGAAAGAAGAAAAAAAGGAGGGAAAGAAAGAAAGGAAGACAAAGGGATAGAATAAAGAAAAGAGAATGGAAAGAAGGAAAGAAAGAAAGAGAGGTCAGAAAGAAGAAATTGAATGAATGGGTCAATTGCTCATAACTACTTTGGTTATGAGTTCCTAAACTGAAGAAATAAGAGTAATATAGGAACTCTCCTTCTACCAATGCAAAAGGTACACCATTCTTTCATTCATTCAACAAATACTTATTCAAGCAACTATTATGTGTGAGGCACTGTGCTAGGGGGAAAAATATATTACTAGAACTTATATCCTCTTAGTTGGGAAGCAACAAGCACACAGGTAAAAATTTCACCTTGGTTCAGGGTGCTTTGGAATGTTCTCTCGGTAAGGACCTCCATCTCAGGGCTCATAAAGACAAAATTCAATCCTAGGAGAGCCTAACTCCAAAGACATGGGAATTTGGTTCTTCTAAGATGTGTCTGGTTCATTACATCCTAGGCCTAGGACCCTGGGGAATATATTTTTTTAAAAAATGTCTAGCTTTGGCTCATGTCTTTTGCTTTCTTAAAAACAGAGTAAGAGGTGCCTCTTTAGAAATGTACTTATTGTACAAAGTAGATCAGGCAAAGAAGCAGCTTGTTATTTATTTGACCAAAAATTATAATAACCTGAGAGACTTATTTTGCCCCAGGATAATGTAAGTTCATGGAGGGAAGAGAATATTTCATTTTATCCAAATCCTGGCCACCTAGCACAGTATCCTGTGTGTAGTGGGGATTTAATAAATGATTGTTCAATTGAATAGAAGCTTTCAGAAATCTATTAGCAAGGTGCAAAATGGGAAAGGAAATACTGTTTTGGTAGTATGTATATGTTCTTCACAGGGCTTTCAATTGTTCAATTTCAGTTAATTTTTTGTAACATAGCATTAATATTGAATCAGGGACAACCTTTTAGTTAAGTAAAAATGATGATAATGATGATGAAGATTGATGAAGATGTAAAATATAAATGCCTTTTAGTGAATATTGAAGACATTGGGTATAAAGTTGGTTTTCCCCCCTCCTTTTCCTTCAAGATAAATACTCATTAACTCCAAAGTTTGGGTTATCTTGTTGTTATTTTTTAAAGAAACAATAGCATAATTCATTGTAGTCATTGTGCAGAATTGCTAAACTATTAAATCAAAATTTACTACCTAATTTAAGTAGGAAAAAAATGGTGTTTAAAATATAAAGATTTCTAACTTATCCAGGCATAGAGGGTCAAAAATCCTGTCTCTGCTTTTATTCACTACTCTTTTACACCTTGTATTCATGTTCAAATAACCAATAAATACAAATAAATGCCTTAAAATAAACAATTGCTATTGAACAGATCACTTAATTTCTGTCAATTTATGTTTGAGACTCTAAAAAGAGTCATATTTATCATCACAAAATTGTGCAAGAATAATTTTAGGAACCAACAGCTAGAATAGAAAATTATCTATGTATTATTTGAATAAGATTTGGATGGACCAATGTTGTATTAGTATTTTTGGTTACAGTAATTCTTCAAAGTTATTGAAATATACCTCCTTACAAAGCAGTGATTTAGTCATGAAAATATAATAAGTAATCATTTAAATATGTGATACCAATATATCTTTAGAATAAGCCTAAAGAATATTAGATTTTGGAATACAAAAGCATGAGTAAGAAGACATAGATAGGTCATTTTAAAAATGTACGTTCAACCTTTTGCAGTTTTTTTCACAACTCCACCGTGTGTTTGATCAGGATGGGGGAAAAATGTATAGGTTTTAGGGTCTTAGTCACTTAAATTGAAATGCTAATATCATGTTTCTCTTTAAAAAGAGGAAAACTTTTTTTTCATAAACTTCATATCATAAAAAATCTTTTGAATAAACATATTGCATAACTGTCCATTTCAATAAATAGTAAATGAATATATATTTCTAAGTTTAAAATAGAAATTAGCTAAAAATTATACTATAGTAAATCTTTTACAGAGGAGGAGGAATGATTGCAAAAAAAATGTGAAGCATGTTAATAAAACCATCTGTCAACATCTTCAAGCCAATGAAATATTAAAGTTTATTTTAAAGTATCAGGTCACCTAAGAGGCAAGATGTGAATGACAATGTGACGTTTATAAGTTTCCTTCCATTTTTTGTAATATTCCATTTCTATAATTGATGTGCTCTAGTGGAAAGAACATTGGTTTGGGGATTAAAAGACCTGGCTATGTATTTTGCCTGAGTTGTGCTACTTTTGTGACCTTGTGCAAGTCACTTAACTTCCTTCCCTGTAGTTTTTTTATCTGTATAATAAAGCAGTTGAGATATGCTTATTAGAACAAATGATTTCAAATGATGAATGACGTCTTTTGTTTTCATTAAAGAGGATTTCATTTCAAATTTCCTTCACTTAAAATAGAGGCAGGGTATCCAACAAGAGAAAAGAAGGAAATAACAAATGCTCTTATGACCCATTTTCCAAAATACAACACCCCAAGTTCCTAGGGAATTTAGGTTATGAGTCCTCTTGACTCTGATTCTCATGACACCTTATTAGGCATGAACTAGAAGTAACAGAAAGAGTGGGGAAGACATACAAATAAAACAAGTTTGCAAATGCAATCTTTTAATGCCCTCTGTTATATAGTATTAACAATGCCAGCTACTTGGGGAAAGGAAAAGGAAATGTTACCTTTCTTCTGTGATAAAACCTAGAAGCCTCAGAATATGAAATGCATGATTGCATGTTAGCACTCAATTGGCAAAGCTTTGAATTCATAAAACCATGACATCACAGGATGGGAACCAAAGCTGGTACTTCATGTGCAGCATTGTTACATATGAAGGAATAGGGGTAGTTACAGCTAGTTACCAAAGATTACAATATCCCCTGATAATGTTTAATGAGTTTGTTTTTCTCTTTGTATGGAACTTGATTGTGCCACAATATAGTCAGAATACTTGCAAATGAGTCTTGGTTATCAGTCTATTCAGATGTCTAGTGAACATTCTGCTCCCAGCTTCCAGTTTTCTACATAAAGACAAAGGTAAAATAGGCTATTAATTTCCCCCACTCACATCTCCAAATGTAACATTAGGTCTTTGTATCATAAATATTTCCCACAAATAGAGATTAAAATATTACCTCTGAATTGCTGGCCAAACTCTAGATGCTCCTGAACTAAAATTGTTCTGTAATCTAATTGATATGAGTATTTCCTCCAGGGCCATGTCATAGTATCCATAATATCCGTGTCTATCCATCCCATTCAACTGTTGTCCATTCCCTCCCACTACAGCCATGTGGAGACTATTCAATGAAATGGGGGTGTTTCTTACATTGAGGGATGCCAGTGAGTGAGGTCAGCTTGTCAACCTGACTACTGATTGTTATTCTAATTTTGTGACCAGCTCATCTTTGTTAATAATTTTCTTTTGTTTAGATTATTTTTTATTTTTTTTTACTTTTAGTTTACAACACCCAGTTCCACAGGTTTTTGGGTTCCAAATTTTTCCCCTCCTTCCCCCATCCCCACAAGATGGCATGGGATCTGATATATGTTCTATACATACCTTCACATTAAACATATTTACACAATAGTCAAGTCGTAAAGAAGAACCATGATCAATGGAGTGAGTCATGAGAAAGAAGAAACAAAACCAAAAAAAGATATACAAAAAGAAAGAGAGAGAGCAAATAGTTTCCTTCAATCTGCATTCATACTCCATAGTACTTTGTCTGGATATAGATAGTTCTTTCCACCATGAGACCTTTGGGATTGTCTTTGAACCTTGTATTGCTGAGAAGAGCCAAGTCTATCAAAGTTAGTCATCACAGAATCAATATGTCTGTGGTTATGTACAATGTTCTCCTGGTTCTGCTCCTCTCACTCAGCATCATATCATATAGTTCTTTCCAGGTTACTGTGAAGTCCGTATCTTCCTCATTTCTTATAGCACAATAGTATTCCATTACATTCATATACCACAACTTGTTTAGTCATCCCCAATTGATGGGCATCCCCTTGATTTCCATTTTTTTGCTACCACAAAAAGAGCTGCTATAAATATTTTTGTACATATGGGTCCTTTTCCTACTTGTGTGATCTCTTTGGGATACAACCCTAGAAGTGGTACTGCTGGGTCAAAGGATATGCACATTTTTATAACCCTTTGGGCATTGTTCCAAATTGCTCTCCAGAATGGCTGGATCTGTTCACAATTCCACCAACAATATAACAATGTAACAATGTTCAAATTTTCCCATATCCTCTCCAGCATTTATCATTTTCCTGTTTTGTCATGTTAGTCAATCTAACAGGAGAGATGTGGTACCTAAGAGTTGTTTTAATTTGCATTTCTCTGATCAATAGTGATTTAGAGCAGTTTTTCATATGCCTATAGATATCTTTAATTTCTTTCTCTGAAAACTGCCTGTTCATATCCTTTGACCATTTCTCAATTGGAGAATGACTTGTATTCCTATAAATTTGGCTCAATTATATATTTTGGATATGATGCCTTTATCAGAGACACTAGTTGTAAAGATTTTCTCCCAATTTTCTGCTTCCCGCCTAATCTTTGTTGCATTGGCTTTGTTTATACAAAAAAATTTCAATTTAACATAATCAAAATTATCCATTTTGCATTTTGTAATGCTCTCTATTTCTTGTTGGGTGATGAATTCTTCCCTTTCCCATAAATCTGACAGGTAAACTATTCCTTCTTCTCCATAATTGCTTATAGTATCAGCCTTTATTCCTAAATCATGAAGCCATTTTGATTTTATTTTGGTATACGGTATCAGATATTGGTCTATGCCCAGTTTCTGCCACACCATTTTCCAATTTTCCCAACAGTTTTCATGAAATAGTGAGTTCTCAGCCCAGAAGCTGGATTCTTTGGGCTTATCAAAGATTAGATTGCTTTGTCTTATGTACCTAATCTATTCCACTGATCCGTCACTCTGTTTCTTAGAAAGTTTAATAGTACAGTTTAATATCTGGTATGGCTAGGACACCTTCCCTAGCTTTTCTTTTTCATAAATTCCCTTGATATTCTGGAGCTTTTGTTCTTCCAGATGAATTTTGTTATTATTTTATCCACCTCTATAAAATAATTTTTGGGAGTTCAATTGGTATGGACCTGAATAAGTAAATTAATTTAGGTAAAATTGTCATTTTTATTTTATTAGCTCAGCCTAACCATGAGCAACTGATGTTTTTCATTTGTTTAGATCTGACTTTATTTGTGTAAAAAGCACTTCATGATTGTGTTCATATAGGCCCTGGGTTTGTCTTGGCAGGTACACTCCCAAATATTTTATAGTGTCTACAATAATTTTAAATAGAATTTCTCTTCCTATTTCTTGCTGTTGGGCTTTGTTAGTAATATATAGGAATGCCAAGGATTTATGTGGGTTTATTTTATCTCCTGCAGGTTTGCTAAAGTTTTTATTATTTCAGATAATTTTTTACTTGATTCTCTAGGATTCTCTAAGTAAATCATCATATCATCTGCAAATTGTAATAACTTAGTTTCTTCTTTGCCTGTTCTAATCCCTTCAATTTCTTTTTCTTCCCTTATTGCTAATGCTAGCGTTTCTAGTACCAAATTGAATAAGAGGGGTGATAATGGACATCCTTGTTTCACCCCTGGTCTTATTGGGAATGAATGGATCTAGCTTATTCCTATTACATATAATGTTTTCTAATGGTTTTATGTAGATGCTATTTATAATTTTATGGAAGGCCCCATTTATTCCTATGCTTTCTAGTGTTTTTAATAGGAATGGATGTTGTATTTTGTCAAAAGCTTTTTGTGCATCTATTCAGATAATCATATGTTTTCTGCTAGTTTTGCTATTGATATAATTAATTATGCTGATAGTTTTCCTAATTTTGAACCAGCCTTCCATTCCTGGAATAAATCCTACCTGGTCATAGTGCATTATTCTTGTGATAAGTTGCTTTGCAATCTTTAAATAAAATAAATTTTATTTAAAATTTTCGCATTAATATTCATTAGAGCAATTGGTCTATAATTTTCTTTCCCTGTTTTGACTCTTCCTGGTTTAGGTATTAGTACCATATTTGTGTCATAAAAAGAATTTGGTAGGACTCCTTCTTCACCTATTTTCCCAAATAGCCTGTAACCTATTGGAATTAATTGTTCTTTAAATGTTTGATAGAATTCACATGTGAAACCATCAGGCCCTGGAGTTTTTTCCTAGGGAGTTCATTGATGGCTTGCTCAATTTCTTTTTTTCTGAGATGGGTTTATTTAGGTATTTTACTTCCTCTTCTTTTAACCTGGGCAATTTATATGTTTGTAAGTATTCATTCATTTCCCTAATGTTTTCTAATTTATGAGCATACAATTTGGCAAAATAATTCCTAAGTATTGTTTCAATTTCCTCTTCAGGTGAATTTACCCTTTTCATTTTTGATACTGGTAATTTGGTTTTCTTCTTTTTTTTTAAACAAATTGACCAAAGGTTTATCAATTTTATTTTTTTTTCATAAAACCAGCTCTTAGTTTTATTTATTAGTTCAATAGTTTTCTTGACTTAAATTTTATTAATATCTCCTTTGATTTTCAGTATTTCTAATTTGGCATTTAATTGGGGATTTTCAATTTGTTCTTTCTCCAGTTTTTTTTCTTCAGTTGGGTGCTCAAATTTAAATGAGAGGAAAAAGGCCAAAAAAGATGAGCAAAAAAGAACCAAAAAAAATAGTCTGAACCTAGAAAGTTACTATGGTGACAGGGAATATCAAGACACAAACTCAGAAGAGAATAACAATGTCAAAACATATATGGGCAAAACCCCAAAGAAACTGGAAGGGGTCTCAGGCCCAGAAAGAACCCATGAAAGAACTGAAAAGGAGATTAAATTTGTATAGGAGAGCTAGAAGAAAAGTTGGGAAAAGAAATGAGAATGATGTGAGAGAATTATGAAAAGAAGGTTCAACAGCTTGGAGGAAGAAAACAACTGCTTAAAAAGTAGAATTGGCCAAATGGAAAAGGACATACAAAAATCCAATGAAGAAAACAATTCCTAAAAAGTACAGTTGACCAAATAGAAAAGAAAGTGAAAAACTAATTGAGGAAATCAGCTCCTTAAAAGTTAGAATCGGGCAAATGGAAGCTAATGACTCTATGAGACATCAAGAATCAATCAAACAAATTCAAAATAATGAAAAAAATGGAAGAAAATCTAAAATGCCTCATGGGAAAAATACTGACCTAGAAAATAGGTCCAGGAGAGACAATATCAGAATCATGAGACCACCTGAAAGCCATAATCAAAAGGAAGGCCTGAGAGTATCTTTCAGGAAATTATCAAAGAAAACTGCCCTAATGTACTGGAACCAGAGGGCAAAATAAGCATTGAAAAAATCCACCAATCACCTCAGGAAAGAGATCCCCAAATAAAAACTCCAAGGAACATTATAGCCAAATTTCAGGACTATCAGGTCAAGGCAAAAATACTGCAAGTGGCCATGGAAAAAAATCAAATCAGAGTGCCACATCCAAGATTATACAGGATTTAACAGCTGCAACATGAAAGGATCAAAGGTCATGGAACATGAAATTCTAGAAATCAAGGGAGCTAGGACTACAGCCAAAAATCACTTACCCATCAAAATTAAGCATAATATATCTAGGGAAAAATAATCATACAATGAACTAGAAGGATTTCAAGCTTTCATAAGTAGATCAGAATTAATCCAAAAATTTTATCTCCAAGAGAAGCATAAACAGGTAAATAGGGAAAGGCATAGTAATTGATCTATTTGTCTGCCCTCTGGTCTTTTCACAGGAAGAGCCCCTGGTCCCTTGCAGCCACAAGCACTCAACCTTTCTTTGCCTTGGAGTAATTACCAGGGACCCTGCTCCCTTGTGATCTGCCACCAGTATGTCTCTCTGCCCTGGAACTGAGACTCAGAACTGTGTATGAGCAGTTGCACTGCCAATCAGCACTAGCTGTACCCAGTGCCAGTGAAGAGTCTGACTCTCTTACTTACTCTGGGCTGATAGTTGCCAAAGATACTGCTGCTGGTGCATGTATAGTCTCTGGACATTCTTCCACCATGATGTCACAAACTTCTCCTGCCAATCTCTTAAGTTTTCTTAGGTCTGAAAAATAGCTCAAACTGACATTTTCTTGGTTCTACAATGCCAAAATTTGATTTGAGGCATTATTTTAAAATTGGTAGAAGTGGAATGTTACAAAAGCTCAGCTGGTTTGCCTTTTCTGCCATCTTGTCTCTGCTCCCCTCCACAATTCTATCTCTTAAAATATGGTAATATTCTGTAATATATACATACATACATACACACATATGTAGCTATATATATATATATATACATATATATATATATATATGTATATATATATATATATATACACACACACACATTTCCTTTTTATCAAAGCCCTGTCACCTGGAGATGAAACATCCAGCGTAAAATAAATAAAGGATTGCTGAACAAAATAAGTCAACACAGTGGCCACAACTGGACATGTATGCCTCACTTCAAAGCTATAGTCTACTACTTTTTTGTGGAGAAGTGGACATTCTTCACTGTTGTTCCTCAGGGAGTTTATCCATCTTCAAAATCATGTTCCCTATAGGCTTCTCCCCCACCTTATTACCTGAAAGCTCCTGCTGCAGTTTAATAGTACAATTTGTTGAGCTGTTAAAATGACCCCATCTACTTCAGCAGATGCAGGCATTAAGGGCAGAATTCTCAGCTGTGTATTTTATAAATTTATAATTAAAAATACTTTCAAAAACAAATCATTGGAAATATATCGCATTCTCGGTGTATCATGTCACATTATGGGGTGTATTAACCTTCATCTGTGTAGATTGGATTCCTTGCCACTGGCTAAACATATTTTTAAAACATCTCCTAAACTGTGTGAATATGGGTTATTTTAAGACATATGGGTTATTATTATTATTATTATATGGCCAATATGGCAAGAGAAAAGTGATAGAACCTCAACATGTAGTAGCATGTTCTGCAGTACTTTCATATATAATGTTTTATAAATTACCACTTTAACAACTATTTCATTAAATTACAATTTTCATGTTCCCTTAAGAGTAAGGATTTGGCCTTGTAAAATTCAGCACACATGGCTGATTCAATAAAAGAAGACTGCCAGAAACTTACATGATATTTCCACATCTACAAAGTTAAGTTTATTTAGAAAAACAAAACACAAGATTGGGAGTACATAGCATAGAAAGGAAAGGTTATTGATTTCTGGACTACTTCAGTGATGACTGTCATTGCTAAGATATTCAAAGGACTGAAAAACCTTTTTTTTAGGGTTTCTTCTATCACTGTCATGAGTCTACTTGTTAGGCTACAGACTGTGGAAGTGCTGTGCCCACTCAGAATGATACAACAAGAGGATACAAATGCAAGATTTCTATTAAAAATAGTTCCAAGTTTCACAGCTGCAAATCTAATTGTACTTGAATTGCTATAGCCATTTATTATCCTAAAAATGGATCATCTGTGAAAGTTCCTCCAAACATGGAGAGCCAGTCTTGCTGTAATTTTGAGGAATTTGAATAATTCTTTTATTCATTGGTTGAGTTTTTCTTTATTAGATCATGTCCATTTTAAAGAAATAAAAGGAAATTTAGTATTGCTTAGTATATATAGGGTCTGTGTCAGAGTCATAAAGATCTGGGTTCAACTCTAGCCTCTGACATATACTTTCTATGTAACTCTGGACAAGGTCCTTAAACTCTCACACTCCAGTGAGATCTCTGAGACTAAATGGCAGAGTTTCCCCATTAGGTGTTCCCTATACTAATGAAATCAAAAGTATAGTTCCCATCCTAAACACACACACACACACACACACACACACACACACACACACACACACGGAGAGAGAGAGAGAGAGAGTAAAAATTCTTACCCTAAATTTTTACCCTAACTGCTGAAGTAGGTGGTCAGAAATTTACCCTTTTGTAAAGTTTTTCAAGTACTGCCATATTAAAATAGTCAAACATATTTTTGGCCTTTTTGAAGATTGATAACTGTGTATTATCTGCATACACATGCACAAAATCACACTTACTCATGCCTGGGAAACTATGGCTATGGGTGATACACTGATAATAATTGACTGTAAAGACCTATAGCTGTTGTGTTTTGTTTTTTTGTTTTAGTTTGTTGCCCTGATACTTCCAGATAGAGATCTCTCCATTGGTGCCCTCCTCTGCAACCTAGGGTATGACCAAATATCTCAGCCTCATATGGAAAGAAATGAGGTCATTTTTCACATATGAAAAATTAAAAGAGTGTGTTGGCCCTGGTAAAAGTGAGATAAAAGGATGATACTTCCACCAATTAAGTGAATAGTTGGGCATAAGCATAAGGTTGGTGGCCTTAATTATTTATATTTATTTGTCATACCAAAATATTGAACATAGCTAATCTGAATAAAACTTAAACACAAACAACAAATGGAAAGATTGCATATTTACCTTAGTAATACAACATAAATTTTAATAACAAGCACTATTTAATATCACAAGATTGTTGATTGACTAGATATTAGTAAAATAAAGTAATTATACATCCCTGTGCAAGTATTTGAAATCTATTTGCACCTAATCCATACAAAATGAGGTCCAAGTCAATTGTAAAAGACAAAGTAGAGAAATAATGTAACAAGACCAACAACAACAATTATGTAACAATTCCAAGTTTTCAAAAGTACTTTATGTTATTTCACATCATTACCTTAACAATCTTGTAAAGTACGTACTGAAGATATTGACATTCTCATTTTGACAGATGAGGAAACAGATTTGGAGAGGTGAAGTGATCTACCCACTGTCACAGTGTTAGAAAGCATCAGACAGGTTTCAAACTCAAATCATGATTCTAGCTACAACCATCTATGTGCTGTAATATATCTCTCAGTGTGGAATGATATCTGTTGGAAATATTAGAGACTATCAATCAATCATCAATTGTTTATTAATTACCTACTATGACCCAGTAAGTAAGGCAAAAAAACATGTATTAAGCATTTACTATATGCCAGATATTATTCTAATAAAAGCTGGGAATATAAATATGAGCGAAAAGATATTCCCTGATGTCAAGGAGCTTATATTCTAATGGTTGAAGACAACATGGAAAAGGAAGGTGAAAGGTGAAGGGGGGCATTATAGACAAAGTCCTAAGTGTAGGCTGCAGAGGAATGAATATTTGGCTGGACAGGACTATCTCATTAATTTGAAGTTTAGGAAGGAGCCAACCAATCAGGGGGATAGGCTGCAGATACAGAAAACATTTCCAGTGTTCAAATTCCAGACTGGAGTGAGCATACAGGATGAAAAGGTTTCTGGGGCATGGTAGAGGAAGCCCAGAGGACAACCTAGAGAGGAAGAAGGCACGATGCTAGGTACCAGAGATGATCAAGTGGCATTACAGAGTTGTAATTTTAAGTTTCTCCCACAAAATTACACTCTCTATTCAAGCTGTGAATAAAAATGCAAGAATGTTCTCTCTGTTAAATGAGATGACCATAGTACTAGACATTCCTTGGCTCACTTCTTAAAGAGGCCTGTTTATTGAATGGGCCTTGCCTCACTCTGAGTACATGAAAAGGCCTTATCCTAAAAGGGCATGGGTCTCCTATTGCATCCTGGGTCATCTCGATGAATATCTGGTCACTGGATCCAGATGGCTCTGGAAGAGACAGTGAGGCTGGTGACCTTGCACAGCCCTCACTCACTCAAATCAAAGTCAACTGCAAGTCATGTCCTCATCTCCCTGATGCCATGGTCCTCTTCAAAAATGAAGGACAAACACAACAACCATGAACAAACACATTGGGAGAAGTTACTTAAACTTTGGAACCCATTAACTATAAGGATGTTATAAAACAAACAAAAAACAAAAGTTTTCTGAACAAAAGGAACAATTCAAAAGTAGGACTGGTTAACTGGATACTGGGCCTCTGGGTTCTGCCTAATTAGATGCCTTAGATTAAAGGATGAAAGACCATTTCTTGGCTATATTTTATTCTGATTTTTCCCCCAAGTGTAGCTTAGACTAGATGGCTAATTAATTTCATTCCAACTCTGAAATTCTTTGAAGTCCTAAGGTGGTACTTCCCACTTTTGTCAGAACTAGGAACAATGGGTTAGAGGTAGAAAGAGGCAGATTTAACCTTGATCTAAAGAACAATTTCCTTATTGGAGCTTTCCAAAAGTGAGACTAAGTAGAACAAGTCTAATACCCTTCCATGTGGTAATTCTTTAAATATTTGATGAAAATGACCCTGCCCCTCCCTCTCTAGGAAATCTCTCTTCCTGACTAAACATGGCTAGCTTTTTAATCAATTTTCACACAATATAGTCTTTTTTCTGGAGGGGGGAAGGCAGGGCAATTGCGGTTAAGTGACTTGCCCAAGGTCACACAGCTAGTGTGTCAAGTGTCTGCAGCCAGATTTTAACTCAGGTCCTCCTGACTCCAGGGCTGGTACTCTACTCACTGCGCCACTTAGTTGCCCCCCACATTATATAGTCTTGAAGGCTCTTCTATAGGTCCATCACCCTCTGTTAGACATACTCTAGTTTACTGATGTTCTTCCTAAAATTTGGGATCCAGAACTGATCCCAATGATCATTTGTTGTTTGACCAGAGCAGAGAACGTTAGTACCTCCTAGTTCTTTAAACCAAATTACAGCCTCTTCAGCTCCCCAAAGACAATTTTCAAAAGTAGCTTGAAGTTTCTTATGATCCCTAGATGTTCTTCCGATGAACCACTCTCTGACCAATGCTTCCCCATTTTATAAACTCATTGAATTCATTTTTTTTAATGAAAGGTAAGATGCTTGTCCATATGCATTGTATTTTGGTAGATTTAATTCATGTACATAATCTGTTGAGATCCTTTTGGATTGAGTCTTTACTCTTAAATATGCTACCTAATGCTCTCAACATTGTGTCATTTGAAAATTTGAAAGCCATGCTCTTTGAGCCATTTCTGACAAGAGTAAGGTTCATTCACTTCCCATCAACTCCTCTCTCTTCTCCAGCACTGTAAAAGCTTTTTCTTGCCTCTTTTATGTGAGATAATTTACCACATTCTATATTCCTCAATTTTATTTTTTTAGATATCATCCCCTCATACTCAACTCACACCTGTGCCTTCTGTCTATATATCTTCCTTCTAATTGCCCTAATAATGAGAAAGTTCTTATGAGTTATAAGTACTATCTTCCCACATAGGAATGTAAACAGTTTAGCATTGTTAAGTCCCTTGTAATTTGCCTTTCCTGTTTATCTTTTTATGCTTCTCTTGAGTCTTGTATTAGAAAGTCAAATTTTCTCTTCAGCTTAGGTCTCTTCAACAAGAATGCTTGAAAGTCCTCTATTTCATTGAATATCCATTTTTCCCCTGGAGGATTATACTCAATAGTACTGGGTAGGTGATTATTGGTTGTAATCCTAGCTCATTTGTCCTCTGGAATATCATATTCCAAGCCCTCCAGTCCTTTAATATAAAAACAGCTAGACCTTGTGTTATACTCACTGTGGCTCCACAATGCTTGAATTGTTTCTTTTTGGCTGTTTGTGATATTTTCTCCTTGATGTGGGAGCTCTGGAATTTGGCTATAATGTTCCTGGAATGTTTTATTTTAGGATCTTTTTCAGGAGGCAATTGATGGATTCTTTCAATTTCTATTTTACCATCTGGTCCTAGAACATAAGGGCATCTTCCTTGATCATTTCTTGAAGATGATGTCTAGGGTCTTTTTTTAATCATGGCTTTCTGGTAGCCCAAAAATTCTTAAATTATTTCCCTTTGATCTATTTTTCCAGGTCAGTTGTTTTTCCAACAAAATATTTCACAATGTCTTTTATCTTTTTTTGTTTGTTTTTTTTCTGTTTCTTGATTTCTCAAATAGTTATTAGCTTCCATTTGCTGAGTTCTAATTTTTAAAGAATTGTTTTCTTCATTTAGCTTTTGTACCTCATTGTCCATTTGACCAATTTTACTTTTTTTGAGGAGGGAAGGCAGGGTAATTGGGGTTAAGTGACTTGCCCAAGATCACACAGCTAATATGTGTGTCAAGTGTCTGAGGCCACATTCGAACTCAGGTCCTCTTGACTCCAGCGCCAGTGCTCTACTCACTGCACTACCTAGCTGCCTGCACTTCTACTTTTTAAGGATTTTTTTCTTCAGTGAATTTGTGTGCCTGTTTTCCATTTACCCAATTCTCCTTTTTAAGGCATTCTTCTCCTCATTGGTTCTTTGTGTCTCTTTTACCAGTTGGTCTAGTCTTTTTTTAGGTGTTGTTTTCCTCAGTATTTTTCTGTGCCTCCTTTTCCAAGCTATTGACTTTTTCATGATTTTCTTGTATCACTCTCATTTCTCTTTCCAATTTTTCCTCTATCTCTCTTACTTGATTTCAAAATCCTTTTTGAGTTCTTCCATGACTTCAAACCAATTCATTTTTTTCTTGGAGGCTTTGGATGTAGGAACTTTAATTTTGTTATCTTCCTTTAAGTGTGTCTTAATCTTTCTTGTCACCATAGTAACTATGATCAGAATTTTTTCTGTTGTTTGCTCATTTTCCCAGCCCATTTCTTGACTTTTAACTTTTTGCTAAAGTAGGGCTCTGCTTCCAGGGTGGAGGGAGCACTGTTCCAAGCTTCTGTTGTTTGGTACAGCTGTTTTCATAGATACTTCTATGGACCTGTAAGTTTTCAATTTTTTCAAAGTGGTATGATCTAAGGAAAGGTGTGTTTACTTCTCTTTTGGCCTGTGTTCTGCTCTGTGAGTGTAAAGAAGCACTCTTTCCTTCCCTGGAATTGTAATGTATGTAGCAGCAACCCCACTGGCATACCCAGGATGGCTACTAGGGCAGGTTCTTAGATCTGCTTTTACTAAGGAAAGCAACTTAAAAGGGGTCAATGATCTTTAATTACATAGAAAAAATACAAATACAGGGCTGTACTGCCTGAATCAAAGCTTTACATCTACCACTGAATGGAGAGAACCTTTACCTCTGAGGAGTTGGAGAGCTCTGAACATACTACACATACCACTGAATGGAGAGAACCTTTACCTCTGAGGAGTGGGAGAGTTCTGAACATATAGCAACTCAGGGTCTTGACCAGGGAATTGCAACATCTTTCTCATAAGCAAGCCCACCAAGCAAAAGCTCACCTCTTAGAAGATATATTCTTTCAGCTAATAGGCTCAGTGCCTAATTAGAAATTAACAAAAGGATTAACAAAAGGTGTGTAAGCCTTCCTGCTAGCAAAATTCCCTTAATGGGCTCCACATGAGGCCTACTGATGGGCGGGAAAGATTTTATTCCCCATTGACCTTAATATATGTGTATGTATGTATATGTATATATACTATGTGTATACATATATATGTGTGTATATATGTGTGTGTGTGTATGTATATATGTATATATACTCTATATACAGAATAAATAGGAAACAATAAACAGAGGATAAGCATGAAAATCAAGGGCAGTGGAGAAAGGCTTCATGTAAAAGATGGGATTTTAGTTGGGACTTAAAGGAAGATATGGAGATAAGTAACTGCAACAGAGGAGGAAGAACATTCCAGGTAGGGGGGAGAGCCAGGTAAAATGCCTAAAGCCGGTAATTGGAGTGTCTAGTATGTGAAATACAAGGAGTAAGTAGGCCAGTGTCACTGGATCAAAAAGTAGGAGGCAGGCAATAAGCTGTAAGAAGACTGGAAAGGTAGCAGGAGAGGCTAGCTTATGAAGGGATCTGAATACGGCGGGGGGCGGGGCGGAGCTGTATTACATTCTGGAGGTGATAGAATTCCACTATTGAGTGGGAGAGTGACATGTTTAGGCCTACATTTTAGGAAAATCACTTTGGTAGATGAATGGAAGACAAAATGGTATGGGGAGAGATTTGTTGATGGAAGACTAAAAAGTATGCTTTTGTAGTAGTCCAATAATGAAGTGATAAGGGCTTGTACCAGGTTGGGGGGGGCAGTATCAGAGAAAAGAGGTTGGTATAATCAAGAAATGTTGTGAAAGGGCAATTGAGAATCCTTGGCAACATGTTGTGTATGGAGTGTGAGAGACAGTGTGAGGTCAAGGATGACACTTTGATTGCAAGCCTGGTAGACTGGGAGGATGGATATTTGTAGAGAAGTTGAGAGGTGGTAAGAATTTACAGGGAAAGATAATGAATTCAGTGTTGACTTTAAATTATCAGTTTGAGATGTCTGAAAGTGAGTTGGAGATATGAGAATGGTGGTCAGCAGAGGGATTGTGGCAGAATAGATAGATTTGAGAATCAATATTGAGGATAAAATCTGCACTACCTACCTAACAGGGCTATTGTTTGGAAAGTACTTTGCAAAACTTAAAATGATATACGACAGCATGCTAATGTTTAACTCCAAATATTATCATTATTATTTGACGAAACAAAGTGTTGCTATTATGGACCTAATGGTCTCTAAGAAGACATGGCACCTAGAAAAATGTCTATGATATAGGGACAACATCTTCTTTATATGTCATTGTTGGTGAGTTGTTTTTAGTCATGTCTGACTCTTCATGACCCCATTTGGGGTTTTCTTGACAAAGATACTGGAATGATTTGCCATTTCCTTCTCCAGCTCATTTTATATTTGAGAAAACTGGGGGCAAATAGGGTTAAGTGACTTGCGCAGGCACACAACACTCATAAGCATCTGAGGCCAGATTTGAGCTCAGGAAGATGAGTCTCCCTGACTCCAGGGTCAACACTTTATCCACTGTACCACCTAACTGCCCTCTTTTTACGTTAGGACAATTCTATTCTATCTCTACCTTTTCACATCCCCATTTCTGGAATACACTCTCCACTCACTTCTAATTTCTGGAATCCCTGGTTTCCCATAAACTTAGCTCCAATGCTACCTCCTACATGAGGCCTTTTTGATCTCCTGAGCTTAGCCTCCCCATCTCCATTTACTTTGTTTGTATTAATAATGTGGTTATATGTAAATGTTATCTCCTAATAGAAGAGATACTACCTTCTTGAGGACAAGGTATTTATTTGTGTGTTTCTATCCCTAGTGCCAGACACAGTACATACTAAGTGCACAAAACAATGTGTGTGTATGTGAAGGTTTCTGTGAGACCTGAAAGGGAGTCCATTGGCAAACGGATGTGCAACAATATGAGGAGGGTGGGTTCCAGTAAATATTTCCTTAAGAAAGTAATATTTGAATTGGGTAGGGATTCAACCATATGAAAAACAGATAGAGACTGGATATTCTAAATAAAGACACAGCAGGGGGAAAGTTGGAGTCCTTTAAGGATATAACAAATAGTTCAGTTTAGCTGTATCTTTAAGAATGTTGACAAGAGAAGAAATACACAAGGTCAAAAGATAACATTTATAATATTTCTTAAAATGTAACAGCTCCTAATAGGTCTACTAATGCCTAAGAACCAATTCTAACACAGCCTACACTTTATTCAGATACAACTCTATCTGTCATTCACATATTGCCTCTTGGGAGATACCAAGTATGACGTCGCAAATGATTCAGTCAGAAAGCACTGATAAATAATGGAAATAGTACATAAGAAGAATTCTTACGGATGAGAAGAAATGTATTTGTTCTTTAACCAATCAGTGTTGGCATTTGTGATGGGATGAAGAACATAAAAAATGGGCCACTGAATTATTTTTAAGTAAGTCTTTTATTTTGGCCTCAGAAGTTAGAGTTATGTAATTATTTCTTCTGTCTTAAATTCACATATATTGCCTTGAATTTACATTAAGGATTCCCAATAGTAAAGTTAAAGTCCACAAAATATTCTGATAAAAATGAATTCTATTTCTACATACATACACACACATACACACACATATATGTATACGCACACACACACATACACACAAATCCAAGAGACAAAAAGAGAAAGAAAAACCATGTAACTATAATGGACATGATATCTGGAAGTCAACCTACCAAAGAACATTCAATGTCTACATATATATAGAATTATAAAACAATCATCAAAAATAACAAAGAACAACTTAACAGAAGGAAATGTCCATGCTTTTGGATATGGTCTACCAATATAATCTAATTATAATACTACATAAATCAATTTACAACTTCAGTGCTACATCAATTAAACTGCCCAGGGACACTTTACACAGCTAGCCAAAATAACAAGTCATTTTGAAGAACAAAAGAAAATATCAAAAGAAATAAAAGGGAACAAGGGAACCATATATATATATATATATATATATATATATATATGTGTGTGTGTGTGTGTGTGTGTGTGTGTGTGTGTGTGTGTGTGTAATTGGGGAAAAGATAATCATTGTTACACAAGGTAAGCATAACTAGGAAAATAACTTACACAATAATTACAACAAATAAATGAAAACATGAACATGAAAATAACAGTAACAATGAAATAAGCCATCCTGAATGATTTGAAATTATCACCAAGCTTTTGTCTTAAAAAGAGACATAAGAAGGGTTTCCCCTAAGTCTTTACAGAGATTGCAGACCATAGCTGTGGAGTATTTTATAAAACTTCAAACTTCTTTTTTTCTACATGTTGGTTGGTTTCATAGAAGTTTTTTTTTTCTTTCCTCATTTTTTTAATTAAAGGGAATAACTTCCTGGGAGGGCTGAGGGAAAGAAATACAATGGGAAATGTATGTAATATGAAAACAAATTATATCAATAAAACTATTTTTTAGAGAATTCCTGGAGCTAGAGCCAAGATGGTGGACAAAGGCAGAGATCCTCCTGAGGTCACACCCAAACTTTTCTAAATGTCTTTAAATTTTGCCCCTAAAACAAAATCTAGAACAGCAGAACCTAGTAAAGCACCAAACAACTTAGAAGGTCAGCAATAAAGGTCTACTGCACCAAGGCAAGAGTGGAGTCCAGCAAGCCTGCCAGCTTAGCCCCAGCAAAGCAGAAGCAGGCCTCCAGGACAACTGAATCAGCTACCTCAGTGGTAGTTTCTGAACCTCTCCCCCACAGCCAGTAAGAGAATCAGAAGGAAAATGCAGAAGTCCCTTTGATGGCACTCTGGGCAGATCTCTGTTACATTGCTCACATCTGCATCTGAGTTACAGTCCTGAGTTTCAGGCCCAGGGCATGGAGAAGGGCTAGCACACTTGAGCTTGTGGCTGCAGGTGAAATGGGACCTTGCTCACAGTTCTAGGGTAGAAAAGAATAATTGTGGTTACTTAGAGACAAGTGCACAGTACATAAGAGTAGCAAACACAATTCTCCCTAGGTCATATTACTTTGGAAGAGCTGAAAACTTACAGGTCCCCAGAATTACCTCTGAAAACATCTGCACAAAAAACCTGAAGCTTGGGACCATGCCCCTCCACTCTGGAAGCAGAGCCCCAATTTATCATACAGTTAAAAATCAGGAAATAGGCTGAAAAATTAGCAAAGAGCAGAAAATGATCCTGAATATAAAAAGTTGCTATGTTGACAAGCAAACAAACTCAGAAGAAAACAACAAAGTCAAAACTCCTAAATCCAAAGTCTCAAAGGAAAAAAAATGAATTGGCCCCAGGCCATGAAAGAACTCAAAAAAGGATTTTAAAAATCAAGTAAGAGAGGTAGAAGAAAACGTGGGAAGAGAAATGAGAGTGATGAAAGAAAATCATGAAAAAGAGTCAATAGCTAAGTAAAGGAGGCACAAAAAATACAGAAGAACATAACACCTTAAAAAAAGCTCTAAATGATTCTAAACAAATTCTAGAGCAGCTGAACCCAAAAATGACAGAGTGAAACCTACTGAAGAGAAGAATGCCTTGAAAAACAGAATTGAGGAAAACAAAAAAGGTAAAAAAAGAAAACACTAAAGAAAATAATTCCTTAAAAAGCAGAATTGGCCAAATGGAGAAACAGGTATATGACTGAAGAAAATATTTCCTTAAAAATTATACTTGAGTAAGTGGAAACTAATGATTTTATGAGACATTAAATAAAAAGAATTCCAATAAAACAAAATCAAAAGAATGAAAAAAATAGAAGAAAATGCTTAATATCTCATTGAACAAAACAACTGGCCTGCAAAATAGATTGAGAAGAAATTGTCTAAGAATTATTGGACTACCTGAAAGCCATAATCAAAAAGAGAGCATGGACAGCATCTTTCAATAAATTATCAAGGACAACTTCCCCGATATTCTAGAACCAGAAGGTAAAATATAAATTGAAAGAATCTACTTATCACCTCCTGAAAGAGATCCCACAATGAAAACTCCCATGACTATTATAGCCAAATTTCAGAGCTCTCAGGTCAAGGAGAAAATATTGCAAGCAGCCAAAAAGAAACAATTCAAATACTGTGGAGCCATAGTCAGGATCATATGAGATTTAGAAACTTCTACATTAAAAGATCAGAGAGCTTGTAATGTGATATTGTGTAGGGCAAAAGAGCTAGGATTACAACCAAGACTCACCTATTATGCAAAACAGTACAATCCTTCAGGGGGAAAAATGGATATTCAATGAAACAGAGGACTTTCAAACATTCCTGATGAAAAGTCCAGAGCTGAATAGAAACTTTGACTTTTAAATACAAGACTCAAGAGAAGCATAAAAAGGTACACAGGAAACAGAAATCATAAATGATTCTATAAGGTTAAATTGTTTACATTCCTACATGGGAAAATGATATTTGTAACTCCTAAAAACATTCTCATTATTAGGGAAGTTAGAAGGAAGAAAGAGAGAGAGAGAGAGAGAGAGAGAGAGAGAGAGAACATTATGATTTGAATATGATGCATGATATGTAAAAAAAAATAAGGGGTGAGATAGAATGAATTGGGAGAAGGGGATAGGGAGAGGTAGAATGAGGTAAATTATATGACATAAAAGAGGCCCCAAAGAGATTTTACAATGGAGGGAGAAGATGGATGAAGCAATGGGAAGGAGGGAACGCCTGAACCTTAAGAGTGAATGGAAATAGAAATTGTTTCTGTTCTTCCTCTACCAGATTGATTTTTTTGAGTTGGTGAAAGAGGCCATTTTTTTTCTTTTGCCAGATTTCTTACCTAGCTTAATCACCTAGACACTCAGACAAACTGAGACCTCTGGGACCATCTCCAGTTCTCCTTATCACATTGTCTTCTATTTTTTTCATTCTTTTGGTTTTGTTTTATAATTTCTTGGTTTCTCATAGAGTCAACAGCTTCCATTTACTCCCTTCTAATTTTAAGGAATTATTTTCTTCATTGAGCTTTTGGACCTCCTTTTCCATTTGGCCAGTTCTGCTTTTTAAGGCATTCTTTTCCTCATTGGCTTATTGGACCTCTTTTGCCATTTGAGTTAGTCTATTTTTAAGGTGTTATTTTCTTCCGTATTTTGGGGGTCTCCCTTAGCAAGCTGTTGACTCATTTTTCATGATTTTCTTGCATCATTCTCATTTGTCTTTTCAATTTTTCCTTTACTTCTCTTAATTGATTTTCAAAATCATTTTTGAGCTCTCCCGTGGCCTGAGACCAATTCAAATTTTTCTCGGAGGCTTTGGGTGTTGGAGCTTTTACTTCCTTGTCTTCGTCTGGTTGTATGTTTTGATCTTCTTTGTCACCAAAGTAAGATTCTATAGTCTGAATTTTTTTTTTTAGCTTGCTGGGGCCTGGTCTGTGTTGGCACATTTTGCGCTGGACAGCTCTCCTCTCTCTGACAGGCGCAAAAGACCTTTCCTGTCAACCTTTCAGGTTGTATTTGGCTAGAAATTTGTTTCACTCTGTCATTTTTGGGTTCAGCTGCTCTAGAATTTGTTTAGAATCATTCAGAGTCATTTTTTTTACATTTGGAGGGGTTTACACAAGAGCTCAAGTGAGTCCCTGCTTTTCCACTGCTACCTTGGCTTCGCCCCACCTGTGTTTTCTTTCACAGCATGATTTGCATGGAAATGTGTTTTACATGACTACACATGTATAACCTATGTCAAATTGCTTGCCTGCTTAAGGGGGTAGGGAAGGTAGAGAGGGAGGGTGGGAGAGAATTTGAAATATAAAATTTGGAAAAAATAATGTTGAAATTGTTTTACCTGTAATTGGGGGAAAATAAAATATTAAGCTTAGAAAAAAAGAATCAGTAATAGCAATAGCCTTATCACAAACAGCTTCCTGTATTGTGGCATCCTAGAACCAAAGGCAGCATAGTAAAATCTAAAAGCAATTTATCTATGATAAGTGCAATTAAATACTCATTTATACAGTAGGTAGTAAATATTTTAAAAGATGATACTGCTTGAGACATATATAAATCATAGCTAATTGATCTAGAACGGGATTATTAAGTGAAAGTAATGCTCATTCTGCCCTTTTGTGACTTCTGTCATCAAAGATTTTCCAGTTCCCTCCCCTCAATAGTCCTTGGTTTTATTATCAAGCTTTGCTACTTACTAAAAGTGCCTAACTTGGATGAACTATCATACTTTCTCAGTGTTTTCTGGGAAACCCTGGGGCGTAGGTACTATTATTATCCTCATTTTGCAGAAGAGAAAACTGAGGCAAACATGTTTAGTGACTGTATCACTAAGGCAAGATTCATGACCTCGAGGATGACCATGAACATACCTGTATGGTTTGGAATCACAAAGTACGAAAAACTCTCTAGGTGGAAGGCACAGTAAGTATAACATTTGTTTGGACACCAGAGGATCAAATCCCAAGACCAATAATTCCAATACAATATAGCAGTAATTATATTCCAAAACCAGTAAGCCCACCTCAATGTAGCAACAAGGACATTATAACACAGTATTACAGCAAAGAACCAAGTCATCCTGTAACTTTCGCCCCTGCTTGGGCCTCCCTGTAAACACCCATGAATCCTAATGATCTGCTTGACTGTGTTCTCTCCATCCTCAGTTCCCTGGTCTCCACAGCTGTCTGGTTTCCACTCTCTGCTGTGCACTCTTTCTGTAGCTCTATCATCTCAGAGTTCTTACTTCTCCTCCTAGGGCTGGATTCTGAATTCTGGTTTCTGACTTCTGAATTCTCAGTTCTCAAATGGGTACCTTCTGGGTGTATATACGCTTTTTAGGGCCCGAGGCCTTCATGCCCAATCATCCTGAGGTTTAGCATCTACTTAGCAAAAGGATATGAGAAAGATATTTAATCACTGATTGGCATCACAAAGGCCTAGGCCTGCCTCTAATAAGGTCTCCCTTAACTAACCCCACCTGAGGCCTATTTAATGGGCAGGAAAGATCTTTAATCACACTATCACTACAGTGACTTCTCCAAGTTCACACAGCTTGGAAGTATCTGAAGCCAGATTAAAACTCAAATCTTCCTGATTCCAGGTCCAGTGCACTACCCACTGTGGCACATAGTTGCCTTTACAAGTAGATAGTTGTTTATAATTAGATCATCTATTGTAGTGGATAGATAAGTTTTTCTGCTTCTGTAGCAGATGTGAGAAATACCTGGTAAATTAACACATTTTCACACATATGCTAAGACATAGCCCTCTTCTTAAGGTTTCAAGAGTATTAAATAAAGAATGTTAGCATGCATCTGTAACTTCTTGGCTTCCGAGGTAGGCAAAAATGTTTATGATTCTGTAGATGCATCTCCTTACCTTTGAAGCCCTTGAGAAAAAAAAAAAAACTGGTCTGGGAAGTAATGAAGGTTGTAACTGACAGGTTAATTTTCCCCACATTTTTTGCTGCATTCAGTTTTTTGTTCCCTTAATCTTTTCTAGTTTCAAAAGATGAGAGGCCAGGAACCACTGTTCCTGTTTTTACAACACAAGCATGTTGGCAGCCTCCTAGACTGTGAGGGTTCCTTCTTTGAACTGAGAACATATGGGATCTTAAGGAGAATGTCATTGGGACCAGGGGGTCTGGTCCCACCAATATCCCTTTCATGCCTGGTAACTTACAATGATTCTTAATGTCTTTATTTCATTGTAGGTTACCAGACTCTCAGAAGATGCTAAAGAATATTTGTTTGACTTACTGAAACAGTGATAAGTTACATCAATCTGTCCTTAAGGGGATAGTGAAAATATACTGAACATATACAAATAAAATGGACTTTTTATTAACAGTGACGAGAGGAAAATGTCAAAATGTTCTGGTATCCTTCATTTGGGGTATTTGAAGTATGAAAGTCCTTATTTTACTGTCTGCTTTTTGTGGAATATGTTTACTTATGAATTTTTTAGAAGATGAATACATTGGAAATTATCAGAGCAACTATATAAATCCCAAAGCTTAAATTTGACAGCAGTTGTATATATATTAGCTCAGGGTATAGTACTGAATTTCCACAAACATGCTGACTTATGATGACCGAAATGAGAAACGAATAACCAGCAATGGATCCTGGATAGCAAAAAGTTGAAGTTGGCAGATGGTAGGTGGATATAGTGCTGGTGCTAGAAAATAGAAGAACAGACAGCAGTGCTTACTATGATGACAGATTGACTGACTGCAAAAAGCTTGAATGCTCTTGTGTTATTTTCCCTAGTTTGAATGGGGGACATAAAAGTTCATATTAAGCTTCATACCCATCAGAAAGAGTGTAAGCCAAATTCAACTTGGTGTTTGTTCAGTGTGTTTGCAGAGTAGTTCAGTGGATTCCATACACTGAATCAGTAGCCCATAAAATGAACTCTTTTCTGATTATAAAACAAACACATTTACTAATGATTTTTTAAAGCTATGAGTATCTTTTGAAATAGAATTCCACAGCATGAAAGCAGGATGAATATTAAAACACTTAACTTCCAGTGATAGACTGTCCAGGGGAATAGGTGAAGTTTAATTAGTTTCTAAGAAAATACAGCCACTGAGGTGTTTTAGCCAGTTCCATCTTTCACTGATGCTTTATTTCAAAAGGTTTCATTAAATCATCAAAACAAGAGCTATCTCTATACCTGTAATTATATGTCAACTTTGCCAAAGAAAATTATAGACAAGTCAGAGGTGAGGAATTAAGAAATGCAGACTCCTCTGATGAGTAAACATTATGCTACCTGAAGTAAAAATGATCAATGGCACAATAAAGGTTATTGGAAACCCAGCTGATAGTCATTCTAGAATAGGTGAACACTATTTTCATGATACACTGTTGGAGTTGGAAATAATTTTTCTTTCATGGATTTGCAAATGCTATTTGTCAATAGCTTTCAAGCTGGCTTCACAGTAACAAGAAACTTAAGAATCTGAAGACCACAGCTTAAATCTCTGGCTCTGGTACTTACCAGCTGGGTGACCTTAGACGATCTACTTAACCTCTATGATCCTCATGATTTTCATCTGTATAATGCTGAGGAGATTGGACTAGAAAACCTATAAGATTTCTTCTAGCTCTAAATTTGTAATCCTATGATTTCTTTTGGTTAGCACTTGATAAATTATGCCTTTTTGCACCACTTTCTGCTTTAAAAAAGGTTCTTCTTGACCTGTTCACAATTCTAAAAAAGAACCAGATAAATATACAGAGTATGTGACAAAATTCTGGACAAAGATAAACATTTATGCACTATTATGGACTAAATAGACTATAAGTTTGACTCTACTGAGGCCCTTAATCATCTCTACTTCTCCACTCTCTGAAGCAATCATGCCTGAAGGGAACATTGACTATTTAAGGAATTTCAATCTATATTCTTATACACCTAAAAGGAATTTTTAAAATTCTATATAAAATCTAAGTAATTAGATACTGAGCCAGTTTTAAGGGACAGTTATCTTCAAATGAATGCCAATTCCAATAAAGTTGTTAAGTCATTGCAGACTCTTTGTGACCACATTTAAGGTTTTCTTGCCAAAATTACTTCTCCTGGTCATTTTATAGATGAGGAACTGAGGCAAACAGAATTAAGTAACCTACCCAGGTTCACACAGCTAGTAAATGTCTGAGGTTAGATTTGAACTTAGGAAGATGAGTTTTCCTCACTTCAGGCCTGGAGCTCTACCCACACCTAGTTGTCCCAGTTCCAATTCCAATTTGATGTCACTTCATTGACAGATATCAAGTATATAAGTGTGTATGTGTGTGTGTGTATAAATGTATGTATGTATATATATATATTTAAATTTACTCAATATCAAATAAGTGACCAGTGAAGTTTAACTTTAATGAAAACTTCTGGGAGTCAAAGACTGGCAACTTCTTATAAAGTGAAAATCAAAACTCCAATCAAACAATTATGCCAAACAATAGATTAAAAAACCTAAATTAACTATAATTTGAGATAACCTAAGAAGCTGTTTTTTGAGATATCGAAAGGTGGTCTCTTTCTGCTCCTCACCACTCCACAGGAAATTTATATAGGAAATGAGGAGTTTAGTTACAGACCTTAGAATGTTTTTATTTCCAAATATCTCACATTTATCAGTCGAAACAATCCCAAATGCTTGAAACTGCCTTCCAAGCATAATTATAGCTAATGACTAAACTATAGAAAATGTCCTAGAAGAAATAATGATAGTTTTGGAGAGCTGATATAACACTATGAACTAAGGTTGACTAAGAGTATGTACATTTGTTAGGTAGAGCTAATGTAGAGGACATTTATACCTCTACATTAGGGACAGATTTTTTTTAAAGTGTCATCATGTTCTACTGCTGAATTAATCCTTGGAAAAGGAATGAAAAATTAGATTGTGATTCATACCAAAAAAGGAACCTCAAAAGACCCAAAAACTCAGAGAGCAGCTAAATAACTCTCTCATCAATGCAACATCAAAATCTACATGGCTCTAGAGAGCCTTGGATATCCTCCAGGGTCATTAAAACATTCTTTCAAAATAATAATATCATGGAATTACCAACCCTAGAAAAACAATTTATGGAATAAAGTTCTCTAGCAACAAAAACATATTGGATCTTGCCTTGCTCTAATGGAAATGATTCAGTTCAGCTATGTTCTGATTATAAACATTAGGTTGGGTGTGAAAAAAGGGATAGATGTATGCTTACCAAAATGTTCACCAGTGTGATTGAGAATATCCAGGACAAAGTCCAAGTCAAAGGGGTTTGAGGGAATTAGTGAGATCATCCAGATGCTATTGTTTGGGGATGACATTGTGCTGACTGCCTCAAGCCCTGCAACACTGCAAAACTTCTTAGAAGAGATCCATATGCACACAAAAACATTTTTAACCTGATTATCTAAATAAACCATGCATAATAGAGGAAAATTGTCTATTGCCAGATTATAACATTCATCTCTTTGGTAAGCTTATAGAACTTTTCCTTCAATATGTTTAGCTGAGAAAGATAATAGCTAGGGCAACGACTTAGGCCCAGAGCTGCGTTGGAGAAGAACTGGCTCAATTGATTTGGGAAAATTGCAAAGCTCCTTTAATGACGACAAGCTTCCTATGAAAGTAAAGAACTACATTTTTATATTAACATTCTACTGCTGTAGCTAAGTGTAAATAAGCCATGAATATAATTTTCTTTAAAGAATTAAAAATGAATATTTCACAGAGGAGAGTAGAATGTTTCATATTGGGTGTGAACTGGTTGTAAGTTATAATCAATTAAGTGCTCCAAAGAACAGAATTAAAAGATGTCATTAAAGAATTATATACTGGATCTATCCATGACAAGGAGTGAGAGATAAAAGTTGAAAAGTGAGAATGTTTCACTGTTGTATTTGTAATGTCAGGAGAAAGCAATAATGACCTCTAGCATGGTGTGTGGAACCCCTGAGTCAAATTTGGGGGAGGGAAATAGACAGTAGTTGCATAGGATATACAGACACAGATGAGTTGAACTCTCTATTACTGGGAGAAACTTACAAATAATTGACATCATAGATTTATTTGAGCATTTATATATCAATAGAGTTATATTAATAATAACATATGAGTATATCACTTATGTGTATGATATTATTGAACATATGCTATGCAAGTATCTATGTGTATATATATAGATGGATATATAGATATATAGATATAGATATGTGAATGGGTATGTACACATACCACCACATGTATACATGTGCATATATAATGCATGCATGTACATGCATGTTTATGTGAATAGACATGCATATGTGTTCATTATATGTGTGCATGTTTATATGTATGTGTGTATGGGAATAGACACAGGCATGTCAATCATATGAGTATATATAGGTGTATATATAGGCATGTGTATATTGTTTATATAATATATAACATATATACAGACATCTAAAATGTATATACTCATGCATAATACTATGTTTTTCTTGAAACTAGGAAGAAAGGGAGGATGTCAAGTCTCTTACTTTGTCCTATATATACCTCAGCATATTATGAGTGTGCTACATATTTTCTATTTTTACATATAGTAATAAGGGACAAGGGGCTTTTGAGGGGAAAAGGCAGGGCAATTTGGGTTAAGTGACTTGCCCAAGGTCACACAGCTAATAAGTATGTCAAGTGTCTGAGGCCGGATTTGAACTCAGGTCCTCCTGACTCCAGGTCTGTGCTCTATTCACTGTGCCACCTAGCTGCTATAGTTATAGTGAACACTCAGGTGAGGAAACACTCTTTTTTAATACAGGTTACTGCCTTTTCCGAAAACGGTATTTTTAGGGAGTTGCCATTGAAAGGTTAAAGAATTTTCCCAGGGTCACACAACCACTAGGTGCCAGAGGTTTAACTTGAACACACAGTTTCCTAGCTTTGAGAATAGTTTTTATCTACAATGCCAGACTGACTCTCATAATACACATATATACACATGTGCATGGAATATATACCTTTATGTGTATGTGTAGGGAGAAGGCTAAGGCAAGGTAGTTCAACCAATAGAAATTCCCCCTTGAGCTAATATTTGGTGCTCTCAACCTCAGAGAGCTTGGTGATATATAGGGATTGGTTCCATACAAAAATATCTCACTGTTATCATATAAATCAACTTCCTTTAAAGAGGGAAATATTTGCAGTCATCAGTAACATTTTTCAGGTTTTCCCTTTAATAGAAATCCATAGTGCACTGACATTCATTGAACTGACAGAACAAATTAATAGTCTTGCCACCCTCCTTTTTCTTTTACTTTCTTGTCTACTCTGCTAGTTGTTTTAGGGAAAAGATTGCTAAAATGGGAATTTCTTCAACTAGGTTCAACTTTTGACTCTACCTCTGAAAAGTTTCATAATCTTGGGTAAGTCTTTTAACTTTTCTATTTCAGTATCCTCCTCTGTAAAATGATGGGGTTGGACTAGATTGCCTCTTCCAATTCTGTAACTTTATGATTAGATGAATGAAGAATATTAACACAATTCATTTTCATGGTAATTATTTGTTACTTTGTAAACCTTTGATTCTAGTCTGAAAAAAATGGTTCTTTAGTACATCTTTATAGCATTTCCTTCTGACTGCTGCTTCTCTTCCCTGTCCCTTGTCTATAGATAGTGAGAACTCTAAAGATAAATTAATGAGAGCAAGGAAAATACTAGTGAGTCAAAAGAAGGAACTGGGGATGTTTATGTGATAGGAACGATTTTGGAATAGCATATATATTAATCTTGTAAAAACAAGAGCCCTTAGAAGAGAAAAATAGCTGTATTAATGCATATACAGGTTATTTTCAGATATTTCTAAATGCATTAAAAACTTCAGAATACAGTCAGGGTTTTTGTTTTTATTTATTTTTTTTTTGGCATGGTGGCATGCATAAACCCAAGGCTAGATATGGGCAAATTGTGAATTGAATCTCTCCCCAATTCATCCCAAATTTGGGCCTCCCTATTTCCTTTCTGGATAACTGTGGCAAAATATACTTACAGGAATATAGCATATTTATACTTTATTTTGTTTCTCCTCTTGAATTGTATTCATGAATGTTTCATTCACACCAAGGTAAGAGAAGCTTAATTTTCTTACTTATCCTAGCAATATTTATTTTATAAATGCTATTAAAACCATAGCAAAAACTTTGCTGGAATTCCTAAAATATTCCTTTAAACAATGCTGCCCCAAGAATTACAGGCCTTCACTAAAGCCTTTCTTATTTGTTGGCTAAAACAAAACACTTTCCCCTTTTGTAACATAAAAGCTATCAACTTTTAAATAATCTGCTGAAATGGTGCAAGAAAACTAAAATCCTTTTGGAACTCCTATAGATATCATCGTTGCAGAAAACTAAGATGAAAGGATTTTTTGGGGGGTGGGGTGTGAGGAAAGGTATCCATTAGTTATGACACTAAGATAATTGTAAAGGAAGTTTTATTTTAAAAAAGAGCTCTTCAAGCTTTTATTTCTTCACTATTAAAGTGAGAGTTTTGATCCAGGTGTTCCCTAAGGTTTCTTCCAGCTTTAATATTCTATAATTCTTTGGTTTTTGGCAACATTGGACACTTAAAATCTGTCCCTATAATTAGGGTTAGGAATTATCCTATATTAAAAGAACAGTAGCATTAAAAGAATAGGAGCAGGGTCATATTTTCTCATACTTCAATATTGTGAACAGTATTTTGTTGCATATTATTATTTACATAACAGTATTGAAATTGAGGCTGCAGTTGTTCCATTTATTTCAACAAAATCTTGCTAAATTATAACAATGCATAATAAAAAACAATATGTAATGAAATTGCCTCCAAAATCGCTCATTACTGCCTTTATCACGTTACATGCATCAGAAACCATAATCATTATCGAGATTTTCATTACATAAATATATGCAATTTATATCTTGGCATTATTCTGATTACATAAATTCCCATTAAATTTAGTAATGAGCAAAGCTAAGAAGTTTCAGATATTCATTCTGGATGCACATAATAATTCATTTGCCTAGCTTAACTATATTCCAAATATTTAACTCATTGAGGCTCAGATTATTGATCTGTTTTGAAGGTTCCTATGTTTACTGACTTATTTCATTTTGTTTGACTGAGGCTATCCTACCTAGAGTCATAGTTTGGTATGGTTGGAAAGGCTCATTTTCTAAATCAGGAAACTGAGATATACAACTAGGTTGTAATGGAGATCACAAAGCAAGCAGTTCTAAATACTGTGCCTCAAGTACTCTTTTCCCCCAAGTCTTCTGCCTTTGGAGAAATGCCAGAAAGGAAAGCAGGGTTTGGTCTGACATTGACAACCAGCCAATTGAAGATGTTAAATTGCATTTGGGATAATTTATATGATTTCAATTTTCATCTCTAAGAAAATGGCCTCCAAATATATATTCAAATCTGTAACCTGTGCTTAGTGCTTTAGTTTCTCACTTCAATCTCCTCTTGGATTTCCTGCCAAATACTTCAATCTCAATACTAATTATGTGGAATGTTTTCTTTCCTTCCAGAAAAAAAAATGGCATTGCCTGAACTCCCTTTTACTGTTATTACGATGACTCTCAAAATTACCCATTCTTGAAATTCTGGAGGCTCTTTTGACTTTTTCCGTCCATTTCTTTCCTACATCCAATGAGTTGCTAGGTTCTATTAATTCTAATTTTATAAATTTTCTTAAAATTATTTCCTCCTTTTTTTCAATTCTAAAGCTATCACTCATATTTGTGATTTTAGGAGCCTCCTGAATTATCTCCCTAATTTTAATCTATCTTATTTTCCTCTTTAAAGGTTGCTAAGGAAATCTTTTTTGTCTGCTAAGAGAAAATAAATTCTCTATTACTAGTCCTTCAAAACCAGGTTAGATGGTGTGGCATTAATATGATTAAAGGTCTTCCCCACCCATTAATCCCCTTAATAGGCCTCAGGTGGAGTTATTTAAGGGAAGCTTAATTAGGGGAGGCTTGTTTGCAGGAAGGCCCACACCATTTTGCTAACTAGGTGTGAAGCTCACAGTTCTGAAAAGGGTGTGTGTGTGTGTGTGTGTGTGCATACATGTATGTATATATACATGTATGTATATATGTATGCATATATATACATATGTATGTATACATATATGTGTATGTATATATGTATGTGTATGTATATGTGTATACATATATACATATGCATGTATACGTATATATGTATGTATATGTAGATATGTGTGTAAATATGTATATATGTATACATACACATATATACATACACATACACATATATGTGTGTATATATAATATGTATATATTGTGTGTATATATAATTTATGTATATATGTATGTATATATGATATATGTGTGTATATATTTATATATAATGTGTATATATTTATATATAATGTGTATATATATAATGTGTGTGTATATGTGTATGTGTGTATATATATATATATATATGTGTGTGTGTGTGTGTGTGTATATATATATATATATATATACCCTGCAGGTAGCTGTTAAGCTCAGAGAGAACTGGGAGGGCTAAAAGAGAAAACTTCAAGAGAGAGAGAACTGCAAGGGCCCTCAGAACTGCAAGATGTCAGAACTTTGGGAGGAGAGGACACAGGCAAGCAGAGAGTTAGGACTTGTGAGTGAGTGTTACAGGAAGACCCCAACAGAGAGGAAGGTTATGGGATGACTTGGCTCTATACTGTGATACTGAGTTTTAATTTCCTTGCTATTATGATAAAGTGGACTTAGTTGTTTTGGGATACGATTGCTGCTATGTCAAGTTGAAGCTGTTGGTTTTGGGATTTGATCCTCTTATGTCTGAATAAATGTTTTACTTTTTCTGCCTTCTATATGGAGAGTCTCTTATATTCTGAGATACCAAACTATACGGGCATATTCATAGTCACCATAAATATTGTGAATCTTGTCTTTGATACAGAGAATCATTTGTCAGGAATGTTGTGGATTTTTTTTTTCTTCTGGAAATAAATGGAGTACTTGACTTCTGAGTTTGTTTCCAATTTAAAGATGTTATAAGTCAAATACAAACATAAAGTTTGGAGGGATAGCTCCCTTAAGATATCAACGTATTTTTTGAGGGGGGAAGTAAGGGGTTAAGTGACTTGCCCAAGGTCATACAGCTAGTAACTGTGTCAAGTGTCTGAAGCTGGATTTGAACTCAGGTCCTCCTGATTCCAGAGCAGGTGCTCTACTCACTGCACTACCTAGCTGCCCCCAAGATATCAAAGTCTTAACTAAAAATAACTTAATAACTTAAATAACTTAACTAAAAATAACTTTTAAACTTAGTATTAAAAAAGCTTCCCTAGTATAAGATGAATAAAAGATTTAAAGCATATGTATTTATTATGTATTTGATATTTATGAAGTATTTTGCCATGTTGGTGATGCAAATGTAAAAACAAGACAATTTCTGCTTTCAAGAAATTCACATTCTAATAAGAGGAGAACACATATAGAGTATCAAAAATCCTATTGCAATTATTAAAAAAGAGACATAACATCAGGGACTAGGAAGGTGATATTCACACTGTATACTTCCCTTGTCATATCTCATTTGAGTGAATGAATTAAGTATTAAGGAAGTGCTTACTATGCACAAAGCACTGTGCTCAGCACTTGGGTTAAAAACAGAAAAGTAAAAAAAAAGTGTCTTTCCCCTCAAGGAGCTCATATTCTGATTGGGAAAACCAATGGTGTCAAACTCAAATAGAACATCAAACTTAAGCATCGCAATAAGCTACATACTGGCTTAGTTTTAAAATGTAAGTTTATCTGTGTTTTATTATATTTTATTTTATGAAATATTTCACAATTACATTTTCTTTTTCATTTATTTACTTACTCTTAACATTAAAAAATTGAGTTACCAATATTTTCCCTCCCTCCAGCCCCTCTCTGACTCTTGGGAAGGTAAACAAGATGATGACAATTATACGTGTGAAGTCATGCAAAACAAATTTCCATATTAGTCATGGTGCAAAACAAAAAAAAATGCAAGAAAGTTTTTTTTTAAATGAAGAAAAAAGTATGCTTCCTTCTCCATTCAGAATTTATGAGGTCTTTCTCTGAAGATGGATATAATTTTCAGCTTTCGTCTTTTGAATTTTCTTGGATCATTTTATTGATCAGAATAGCAAAGCAGTTTGTAATTAACCACACCAGAATACTGCTGTTACTGTGTATGATTTTCTCCTGGTTCTTCTCACTTCGCTTTGCAAAACTTAATATGTCTTCCCAGGTGTTTTGAAGACATCACCCTTATAATTTCTTATAGAATTAATAGTGTTCCATCTCAATCATACCACAGCCAATTGACTCATTCCCCAACTGTTGGGCATAACTTCAATTTTCAATTCTTTGCTTCCACAAAAGGGCTCCTATTTTGGACATGCAGGTCCTTGTCCTTTTCCTTTGATCTCTTCGTGATACATATCTAAAGGGGTATTTCTCGGTTAAAGTGTTTAAAAGGTTTTATAGACCTTTGGGAACACTTTGAAATTGTTCTCCAGAATAGTGGGATAAGTTCACAACTCTAGCAAGAATGCATTAGTGTACCTATTTTTCCACATTTCCACATTTTTTTCATGGTAGCTAATTTTACAGGTGTGAGGTTGTGCCTCAGAGTTTTTAATTTGCATTTCTATAATCATTAGTGATTCAGAGAATTTTTTCATATGGCTATTGAAAGCTTTGATTTCATATACTTTGATCATTTGTCAATTTGCAAATGGCTCTTATTTTTTTTATAAATTTGGCTCAGTCCCCTTTATATTTGAGAAATTAGATCATTATCAGAAAAAATTTTGCTGTAAAATTTTTCTTAGTTTCTTATTTTCCTTCTAATTTTATCTGCATTGATTTTGTTTATGCAAACCTTTTTTAATTTTGTGTAATAAAAATTATCCATTTTATTTACCAGGATCTTCTCCAAATGTTTTTCTATTGTTATAAGATCTTCACTAGGTCTGACAGGTCAATTTTTTTTTCCATGCTCCCCTATTTTTTATGGTGTCATCTTTTATATCCATATATATATATATATATATATATATATATATATATATATATATATGATGGTCCTGGAGGAGGAATCATTTTCCCAAAATACCCTCAATACAAAACATAAAAATTGATTGTAAAAGAGAATAGTTTCACTTTTTAATGATGATTTGGGGTCAAAGTACAGGTGTTGATTGGAGAAAATGAAGACTAATGGGTATAAGAGGGAGAGTTGGTACATGAGCTGGATAGAATTTACAAAGAACCCCATGGTGTTTTTATAAAGGCAGTAGCAATAGAGAAGGCAGCAGGTGCTAGACATGGTAGCCAACAAGTTTATAAGCCAAACAGAGTACAGGTGGAGCCAGAATATAGGATGGGATGGAGACTGTCAGTGAAAACAGTAGGCTTCATCACAGCCAGGCGGAGTACAGATGTAACACACTGGACATGAAAGTCAAAACAAGAGAGATGAACTAGACCTCAGGTACCATATCCACTATGGCTTCCAAACTCTAGCCTTCCATGGAGACTTACCCTATTTGGTTTTGTAAGTTGGCTTCCTCTGATTCAAGTTTACATAGCTGCTTTGTAATAAATGCATACTGGCTTCAAAATTCTTTCTGGTATCCTTGTTTGTTAGCTAGAGAACTGAGTGAAAACTACTCTAAAGATGAGCTAAATCTGAAGGAGCCCAGACTGATTATCTGTGTGAGAGTATGGCATGTTTATTAGCTGTGTGAACCTGGACAAATCACATAAACTCTGCCTATTTTAGTTTCTCCATGTGTAAAATGGAGAAATATTAACACCAACTTCTCAAGGTTGCTAAGATGACAAAATGACTTAATATTCGTAATGCAATTAGAAAACCTTAGAGCACTATATAAAGGTTTATCATCATCATCATCATCATCGTCATCATCACCACCACCACCATCACCATCATCATCATTATATTAAATCTCACTTTTCAGGCCCAGCTCAGAATAGAATTGGAACATAATGAGTTCAGTGAAATGAGGGATGGATAATTAAGAAGAATATGAGCCAGGATTTGCCTTCATGCTTTCTGTGGTATTTCTGGTAATGTCTCCAAAGAAGTACTTGCTTAAGACAAATCGTATTCTCCTCCTCCACTCCCAATTCTAGTTAAGAGAGTAAACTGTGTATGACCATTCAGCAAGGTGAGAAAAATAAGAATATTCTCTGTGTTCTTTAGAATTGTACTTTAAAGATACTTGTGGCAAACTGTGTTTTCCACCCTCCATATTCAATGGGTCTTCCAAGCCTAGTAATTTAAGCCAATTTTGGCAAGAGAGCTTTACTAAGCTGAATCAAATCATGATGTCTTCAATGTCTATCCTTGCTGAATATCCTTCTTTTTCCATTGCTATGTAAAGCTCTTTTGGTTAAATACTAAACATCTTAAGAGTGTCCTATTTTGTTCCTATTTCAAACCTAAATTATGAAGGAAATTGCCTGAGTCAGGCTAAGCCAAGAACACTGGCATTCTCTCATATTACTTCATTCATATGTCTATACTGCAGTCAAACTGAACTAACTCTTCTATGCCCCTGTAAGAAAATTTGAGCCTGCCTGCCCCCCATGCTGCTCCCCCCACCACTACCACCAGCCCCAGTCTATGCTCATGGCATTACTTGAGCCTTGAATGTCCTTCTTCTTTCCTTCTTCTGTTTACTTAATATTCCTTTAGATTTCAACTGAAATGGCTCTTCCTACATGAAACTTCCTTTCACTCTCATTCTCCTTTCACCCTATTCCTTAGCCTCACCCTTTGTTTATTCATGGTCTTCACATAGCACTTTGTTTTATGATCCTTTATTTTGTCTCACTTTAACAATGCTCATTGTCATTATCTGTGTTTATGTCTTATCCCTATATGAGATTCTTTCTCTCCATTTAAAGGCAGAGAAATGTCTTTATTGAACATTTGAAGGCACGTTATTTCCTAGCCTAGGGTTCTGCACACAATAGGCACTTAAATACACATTCATTAAATGAATGGCTGAAGGAAATGGATTCTAAGCAGTAGAGAGTGAAGGCAGAAGCATCTGTTAGGAGACTCTTGCAATAAATAATCTAGGAAGGTGATATCAGGGTCCTATACTCACATGTAGTTGGTGGTAGAGGGAATGTGAAAGAAAGCTTTTATGTAACAGGTACTGAAGAGCTACACAGGGGCAACAATCTTGGTAATCAAATGCCTATGAGAAATAAGAGAAAGATAATAGATCTTAGCCAGAACATTTGTTAAAATGAGCCTGCTATACGGCCACACAGATCTAATCATATTATGAAGAGTTTATAGAGATACCCCAGAGTGTCCTGGTTCGGGTGAAACCTGGTCACATTCCAAGGGAATATTACGTGCTGGTCAGAATGTTGGGCATTATTTGAATAATAGAGTCAATACAAGTTTAGAACAAATTGACATGAGGGCAACTTCAGTTCTATGGGGTTCCTATGGGTAAGTTCAAAGCATGAGCTGAACATGCTGCTGAATGAGGATACTGTCAAAACTGAAATGGACCTAGCCTTGAATCATCAGTAGTTTCAAGAACATCAGTGATACTAATAGGTACAAAATCCATATGTGCATATATATGCGTAATTAATAACTATTGCAGTCTGGTTTATTACACAGAGGAGGGGAACATCATTTATTTATAATTAGACAAATATTACTTTTTATTGGGTAATGTTTTTCTCATTATCATTATTCTGCTGAATATGAATCCAAGTCTGAATTATAATTTTGTTTCAGGTGGGACACCTTCACAAAATTCAGCCATTTTCATGAGTTACAAATTGCTGCACTTTTATGGGAAATATATTCAAACTCATTGGTTGAAAACTTCATACATATTTATGATATTTTTCTTATACGCCAAGTAAAAGTTTGCACAAAATACATTTCAAAAAAGTGTGCTGTTGAATTCTTTCATACATTTCCACTTTTAGTGATATGAATTCTGACTTGTTATTCTTCAATATTTTGATAGAGACTGAATGAATCAAGTGATATACTTTGGATACATTACCTTATGATATGAGGCTTCAGCCAACTTTCTTACCCTTAGATTCTCCAATCAATATGATTGATTACTTGTGTACTGATCCCCAATCAATCAAATCAAAAAATTGTATTTTTCAGTCACCTTATTGACAAATGTTATATTCAAAACAATAAAATTATGAAGTCACATTTATCAACTATAATTTTAGGAAGTTATAATTTAATTATGCACCTTAGTTTGATATTTTTATGCCTTAATGGATGAAGAACTATACGTGACATTATAGCTTGAAAATTCTGCAGCTGGCATAGACAGAAGTAGGAAATGAAGGATTTCTGGAAACATTCTGGAAAGGGAGAAGAAAATAAAATGTAGAGAGATAATTTTATATAACATCATTACATTGCACAAGTAGAAGCCTTTTCTTTACAAAAAGAAAGAATACACGGAGGAATCTGACAATATTAGAGCTCCACTTTCATCTGAACTGGACAAATTAGGGTAGAACGCACACACAAAGAGTTAAGTAAAAATGCATTTAACTTCATAGGTTAATGGGGGCACAGAGTGGAGATGAGGGAGAGACAAGAGAGGAGAAAAAGAAGGTAGTTATATTCAGTGAGGGATTAATCATAAGGCAAAAAACATCATAAACTCAGAGGGTGAGTCATTTAGAGGTGTTCAAAATGGAAAATAGTGTTTGAGGAAAGGTAGAGAAGAGAAGAAGAGAAACAAATGCTGACAGCATCAACCATACATTACTGGGACTAAATTTCTTATTTCACCAACTTTTTCTTCCCCAAAAGGGGGTTGGAGACCAAAGAGAAGAAAAAGTATAAGTGAATACAATAGAAGAAAATATAATATTAACAATCATAATTGTGAATGTGGATAGGAGGAACTCACACAAATAGAAGAAGACAGCAGAAAGATTTAGAAAACAGAATTCAACAAATGGTTTTTAGGAGAAACAGTTAAAATAAGAGGCCAGGGCAAAAGCTATCATACCTCATTTATTAAAAAAAAGAAGCTGGAAGATGGCGGCTGGTAAGCACGGACTAGAGTGAGCTCCGTACCTGAGTCCTTCCAAAAACCTACAAAAAATGGCTCTGAACCAATTCTAGAACAGCAGAACCCACAGAACAGCAGAGGGAAGCAGGGCTCCAGCCCAGGACAGCCTGGATGGTCTCTGGGTGAGGTCTATTCCACATGGAGCTGGGAGCTGGGAACGGAGAGGAGCAGAGCCCAGCCTGAGTGGCGTGGACCATCCAGACCAGAAGCCGGGCGGAGGGGGCCCTAGTGCCCTGATTCAGTGAGCTGCAGCAGTTACCAGACCCCTCGACCCACAAACACCAAAGACTGCGGAGAAGGTTAGTGGGAAAAGCTGCAGGAGTGGAAGGAGTTCGAGGTTCGGCTTCCAGCCCCGGGGGCAGCGGAGGTGGGCCAGCTACAGCTGTTGTTACTTCCCGCTCCAGGCCCAACTGGTGGGAGGAATTAAGTGGCAGATCAGAGCAGGAGTGCAACAGCCTGCTGAAGATCTAAGCCCAGTCTGGACTGGGGGTTCTTGGGGAAGGAGTAGTGCGGGTCTGACAGAGCTGGCACCTCCCCCCCAAACGTGGAACATAGAACTCGTTAGTCTACAAGCAGTCATACCCCACTGAAAAACTCAAGGGTCAAGTTAGTTGGTTGGGAATATGGACAGGCAGCGAAAACGTGCCCAGATTCAGTCTCAGACTTTGCATTCTTTCTTTGGTGACAAAGAAGACCAAAACATACAGCCTAAAGAAGACAACAAAGTCATACAGCCTACAACAAAAGCCTCCAAGAAAAACATGAACTGGCCCCAGGCCATAGAAGAACTCAAAAAGGATTTGGAAAAGCAAGTTAGAGAAGTAGAGGAAAAATTGGGAAGAGAAATGAGAAGGATGCGAGAAAACCATGAAAAACAAGTCAATGACTTGCTAAAGGAGACCCAAAAAAATACTGAAAAATACACTGAAGAAAACAACACCTTAAAAAACAGACTAACTCAAATGGCAAAAGAGCTCCAAAAAGCCAATGAGGAGAAGATGCCTTGAAAGGCAGAATTAGCCAAATGGAAAAGGAGGTCCAAAAGACCACTGAAGAAAATAGTACTTTAAAAATTAGATTGGAGCAAGTGGAAGCTAGTGACTTTATGAGAAATCAAGATATTATCAAACAGAACCAAAGGAATGAAAAAATGGAAGACAATGTGAAATATCTCATTGGAAAAACCACTGACCTGGAAAATAGATCCAGGAGAGATAATTTCAAAATTATTGGACTACCTGAAAGCCATGATCAAAAAAAGAGCCTAGATATCATCTTTCAAGAAATTATCAAGGAGAACTGCCCTGATATTCTAGAGCCACAGGGCAAAATAGAAATTGAAAGAATCCATCGATCGCCTCCGCAAATAGATCCCAAAAAGAAATCTCCTAGGAGTATTGTTGCCAAATTCCAGAGCTCCCAGATCAAGGAGAAAATACTGCAAGCAGACAGAAAGAAACAATTTGAGTATTGTGGAAACCCAATCAGAATAACCCAAGATCTGGCAGCTTCTACATTAAGAGATCGAAGGACTTGGAATACAATATTCCGGAGGTCAATGGAACTAGGATTAAAACCTAGAATCACCTACCCAGCAAAACTGAGTATCATGTTCCAAGGCAAAATATGGATTTTCAATAAAATAGAGGACTTTCAAGCTTTCTCAGTGAAAAGACCAGAACTGAATAGAAAATTTGACTTTCAAACACAAGAATCAAGAGAAGCATGAAAAGGTAATCAAGAAACAGAAATTGCAAGGGACTTACTAAAGTTGAACTGTTTTGTTTACATCCCTACATGGAAAGATGATGTGTATGATTCATGAGACCTCAGTATTAGGGTAGTTGAAGGGAATATGCATATATATATATATATATATGTGTATGTATATATATGTATGTATATATATAAGTGAATGTGTATGTATGTATATATCTATGTGTATATGTATGTATGTGTATCTATGTGTATATATATGTGTGTGTGTTTTTATATATGCATATATATGTATATATATATATATATATATATATATATATATATATATATATATATATATATATATAAAAGAGAGAGAGCAGACACAGGGTGAGTTGAAGATGAAGGGAAGATATCTAAAAGAAATAAAATGAAATTAAGGGATGAGAGAGCAACATACTGAGAGAGGGAGATAGGGAGAGATAGAATGGGGTGGATTATCTCACATAAAGGTGGCAAGAGGAAGCAGTTCTATGGGAGGAGGGGAGAGGGCAGGTGAGGGGGGAATGAGTGAACCTTGCTCTCATCAGATTTGGCCTGAGGGGGAATACCATACATACTCAGTTTGGTATCTTACCCCACAGGAAAGAAGAGGGAGGAAGATAAAAAAAAATAAAAGGTGGGGGGATGATGGAGGGGAGGGCAGATGGGGGTGGAGGTAATCAAAACAAACACTTTGGAAAGGGGCCAGGGACAAGGGAGAAAATTCAATAAAGCGGGATGGGTTGGGAAGGAGCAAAATGTAGTTAGCCTTTCACAACATGAGTATTGTGGAAGGGTTATACATAATAATACATGTGTGGCCTAGGTTGAATTGCTGGACTTCTTAGGGAGGGTGGGTGGGAAGGGAAGAGGGAAGAGAATTTGGAACTCAAAGTTTTAAAATCAGATGTTCAAAAACAAAAAGTTTTTGTATGCAACTAAAAAATAAGATACACAGGCAATGGGGCGTAGAAATTTATCTTGCCCTACAAGAAAGGAAGGGAAAAGGGGATGAGAGGGGAGGGGGGTGATAGAGGGGAGGGCTGACTGGGGAACAGGGCAACCAGAATATAAGCCATCTTGGAGTTGGGGGGGAGGGTAGAAATGGGGAAAAAATTTGTAAATCAAACTGCTGTGAAAATCAATGCTGAAAACCAAATATGTTAAATAAATAAATTTAAATTAAAAAAAAAAAGAAGCTGAATAGAGTTGGGGTAGCAAACATAATCTCAAACAATGCCATAATAAACATGCTTCAAAAAAGTGATAAAAACAAATATTACTTTTCACTGAAAGGTATCATAGACAATGAATACTTAATACTAATACTTAAATTATATTAACTGAATGGCTTAGCACCTAAATACTTGAAAGAATGAAAAGCCAATTGAAGAATTTTATTAATAATAAAGTCTAACTTTACACTTTTGGTATGATAAGTGTCTTTGTTTTCACTTTATTTCCTTTTTGTCCTCATTTTGCTTCTGTGCTACTTTTTAAATAATCTATTCTTTGAGTTAGTTGGGTGTTCTGGTTGACTATTAAATGCAAATACATTATTGGGAGCTCTTGAGCCATGGTTGTGAATGGAAGTAGAGCTATTGACACAAAATACTTTGAATTTCAAATAACCTCTTAAAGGGGATTTATGTAGTGATCTGGTGGTTCTCTGAGGTAGCATGTTAATAGAAATACTTTTTTTAAAAGTTAGAAGGCATTGCTACAAAGGCAAACATTTTAGTATTTTCAATTTAAATCTTTTTTTTTTAAACTTCTAGGCCAAATATATACAGGCATGTGCATACATGAATATGTAAGTATATTTTATTCATACATACACACATCCATGCTCACATGTGTCTGTGCTAGTCCGTGTGGGGGGAGTGAAGGGGGGTGTATGGGTATGTGTGTGTTGGGTGCTGCGGGGATGTGGAAATTGGTAGTATCTAAGAAGGCAGTACATCATAAGGTTTTAGGTTATTTTATATGTCCTGTGTCAATGCAATCTAATCAAAGAAATATGTGTTATATACTATGTTGGGTATTGTGGATACAATGAATGTCAAATAGTTCTTAATTTCAAAAGCCTTATGTTTTATAACATAAACAGATAATTATAACAATGATAATTTGAGAAAAGAGAAAACACTAATAACTAGGGGGATCAGGAAAGTTGATATGTGATCTGAGTATTAAAGAAATCATCTATTTGTAAAGGTGAGAGTGAGGAGGAAGTTCATTCTAGTCATGAGGAAAAATCTGTCCAAACATATGGAAATGGGAACTAGAGTGCCAAATTTAGGGACCATCAAATAGGACAGTTTTACCGGTGAAAAAAACTGTTTATATAGAAGGTCAGATATAGAATTTCAGAGATTGTAAATGCCAAATTTTGGTGCCTTATAGTGCAAATAGGAAGCAGCTAAAAATATCTTGAGCATGGTCAGATCTTACTTTTAGGCAGATTTTTGTGGAGAATGCCTTTGAAAGAAGATAGTTTAAAGTCTAATTATTTGTCTACTAAAATAGTACAGACTAGAGATGATAAGAATCTTAACCAGGGTTGTACTTACATAATTGGAAAGAAGGATGGGGATCTAGGAAATTTCATGGACACAGAATTGACAAAACTAGGCAACCAGTTACATGGAGAGTAGAGGGAGAGGGACAAGTCAAGAATTCATTTGTTAATTCATAAAGCATTTATTTATCACCTACTAACAAAAATGATAATCCTAGTCTTCAAGGAATTTGCATTCTTTTGTAGGAAAGTAATATGCCACTAGATAACAAGCTGGAATGCATAAAGGACTTTAAAATTTGTATAGTCCTTTATAAATAGTAACTTTTTATACTCTCAACAACAATGAAAATAGGTGGTATTATGTTCATTTTGCAGATCAGGAATCTGAGGTCAATAAAGGATTAGGTAATTTGCTCAGTAGCCCAGTCCATTCTACCACCTAGCTGCCCAAATCTATCTTCAGCCTAAATTTCTAAGGTTACTGCATATTATTTCCTTTCAAGGACCATATGTCTTTAAACTGATCTACTTGCTGTTCCATATGGGCTGTCTTCCCCCTTCCCCCACCCCCACCCCATGCTCCCTCCCCCTTTGCCTAGAATTTATTCTGTTCACTTTTTATAGAATTCCTGGCTTCCTACAAGGATCTACGTAAGCTTTCTTGCTCAGTCATTTCAGTAGTATCCAAATTCTATGACCCCATTTGGTGTTTTCTTGGAAAAGATACTGGAGTGGTTTACCATTTCCTTCTCTAGCTCATTTTACAAATGAGCAACTGAAGCAAATGAGTTTAAGTGATTTGCTCAGGGACACACAGCTGTATGAGGCCAGACTCGAACTCAGGAAGATGAATCTTCCTGACCTCAGGCCTGGCACTCTATCCACTGTGCCACTTAGCTGTCCCCCTACCTTTGTTACTCAAACAATGCCTTGAACACAAGACCTATAGTGAACTCCTCAAATGTACTGTCCTCCTCCTAGAAATCACTTTGTATATATTTCATATTTACTTATATAAATATTTTTACATATTTATATGAGGCATTAAGGTGGATTTATAGTCAGGAAGATCCAAACTCAAATGCTTCCTCAGACATTGGGTCTGGAGTCAGGAAGACACAACTTCCTGAGTTCAAATTTGTCCTCAGACACTTAGCTGTGTGACCCTGGGCAAGTCACTTAACTCTGTTTTTGCCTCAGTTTCCTTATCTCTGGAGAAGGAAATGGCAAACTGTTCCAGTATCTTTGCCCAGAAAAACCAAAATGGGGTCATGAAGAGTCAGACTGAAAAAAGACTGAAACACAACATATTTGAAGTTTTTAAACACACAATGAAGGAATTTGTATTGCACTCTAGAAACATGAGGGGAACTCTTAGAACTTCTTGAGCTTGACAATGACTTGGTCAGGCCTATGCTGTAGGAACAGCATTTAGTTGCTATGCAGAGGAAGGAATAGTGAGGTTTGGAACCTGAGAAAGTAGGAAATGAAAATATTTAATAGAATTAGAAAATTTTCTAGGCAGAAAGCATTAGATGGGGGAAGCTCCATTTTAGACATGAATTCAAGATGTTTACAGGATGTACACATGTGTGCAGATGCCCATCAAGAAATTTGTGGTATCAGACTGAATCTTGGTGGGGGGGATGGCGAGATTTTCGGTCCAGTCCTATGAGGACTGAAGAGATTGAGTTTACAAAATATATCTGAGGTATGTATTAATTAGTTAACAACCATTTATTGAACACATACTATGTTCCAGGCACTGTACATAGTGCTGGGGATATAAAGCAAAGAGAAACATGGCCTTGATCACAAGGAATATGCTTTCTAATGGAAAAAACAATATGCAATGATGTACATTTAAGATATATAAATGATAAATGGGAGGTAATCACAGAGGGAAGGTATTAGCAATGAGTAGAATATCAAGAGGATGAAATAACCCATGGAGAATGATAAAATCACATACTATATCTGTCAGTTTTCCAGACACCTTGCTTAGGTTTTAACCCTTTATTGTCCAAATCTTTTCTTTGTCTTTTATTTTTTGTTCTTCCCTTTATCAGTCAGAGTTCTTAATATGGTTTTTGGCTGATTCCTAATATGCTGGCTCATCTTTTTCTTAACTGGCTTCCCTATACTCCAGATTTCTGACCTACCTATATATAAGCCAGATGTCAGCTCTTCCCTACTTTAGGCAACCTCTCTTGAACTCCAACTCTGACCACTTGACATATGGTATCTTCTGCCAACTCCTTACTCAGCCAGATAGTGGATCCCAGCTTCCCTGAAACATCCTTTCCTCTTTCCTACAAAGCTGAGCATGAGAGGTTAGTGTAATAATATGGGCCTTTTCAGGAAAAAGGTAAACTATCAAATGCACCCAAAATATATGGAGGGGAGCGTGCAATTTCAAATGAGTATGCCAATTTTCACTGAAGAAACTTGATTAAATTCTGAAAATGCCATTAGAGGCCATGTTGACAAAGCCCAGAGCAAATAGAAAAAATCCACCTTTTTACCCCTTGCTAAAATATGTAGCAAGCAAGATAACAAATTATCTGAATAATTTAGGCAATAGAAGTAATGTTAAACTTGCCTGAGCAACATGTAAAAGTACATAAAAAAGAGTCATGTAGATCTGGACAACCACAGCGCTTAGTAGGCCTTCTGGAGTGGGCTAAGGCTGAACAGGGCACATAATACTAACGTTATTTCCCTTGTTATTAGGGAAACACGTGAGAACTTACAGTTGGGGAGGTACTTCTTAGAGTATAAAGGGCCAGGAGGTAGAAATGTACAAACTAGAAAGCCAGATGGATGGGGAAGTTTAGTGATTATGAAACTGAATGATTTGAGAAATAGAAGTATTGTAGAGTTGGGCCAAAACCAGGCATGCACCTAGTATTGGGAGATTGGAGTAAAACTAAGTTCAGGCTTCAGGAATCAAGTTAAATATCCATCCATCTACCCAGTCATCCATCCAGCATTCATTTAAAATATACTGAGTCAAAGCAACTATGCCAGGCACTAGAGAAACAGAGTCAAAAAATAAAACAGTCTCTGCACTCAAGAAAGGTATGTTCTATAAGAGTTAATGATTTGTAAACTGATAAATGTAGCTGGAAAAAGATAGATAGATAGATAGATAGATAGATAGACAGAAATAGATGTGTGTATGTATATTCAGTCAACATTTGTTAAGGGCCGACTATGTTCCAGGCACTGTGTTAAACACTGGGGATAAAAATAGAAAAGACACCACAGAAAAAGAAAGATGAAAAACTGGGATGGAAGGAAGACATACTCAGGATAGGGGCATGGTAGAGAACCAAAGAAGTACAAAATAAATGCTACCTGGTAGAAAGTAAGTAGACATCTGACATGTCTGCCCTATCCCATTTCTTCAGATGATGAAAGAGTTTGTGGCTACACTCTTGAATCAGAGGGTGTGAAGGAACTGATGAAGAATGAATAACAAAGTAGATTGGATCTTTCAAATGATGAGATTTCCCAATGATGAGTTTACTGGAAATATAGTGAAGAAGTCAAGAAGTCCAGATTGAGTGCTGCTGAGGGGGATATCCATCCATCCATCCATCTATCCATCTATCTATCTATCTATCTATCTATCTATCTATCTATCTATCTATCCCTAAGTCTAGGTTTAGATAATCACACACACACAGATACACACATATGAATGTGTGTAGGTTTGTAGGTATGTATGTGTATATATACTATGAGTGGCAAATTTCACTTGCCACAAGGTGCTCTGCTTGTTTACTCCACCATCATCAAACACATACCCATACATGCAGAGATACATACATATATACATACACATGTCATACTGTGCATACAGTCACATATTATAGTATACAATATAATATAAACAGTGAATAAAAAAGTAATGCAAAGGATTAATAAATGTGGGAGAAATTATTTCTATAGGAAGGGGCATTTTAGATAAGCCTTGAAGAAAGCCAGCGATTCCAAAAGTTGAAGGTAAGTAGGCAATTAATTCTAAGATTCGGGAATAGACTGAGGTAAAGGCATCAAGATAGGATATGGAACAGTCAGTATGGAGAAGAGAAATTAAGGCAATTAAAGGTTCAAGTGTTAAGTGTTTAAGGTGAAGTAAAATGCAATAATTCTGCAAGGATAGGCTTTAGTCAGATTTGGAAGTTTTTAAATTCTAAACACATGAGTAACAGGAAGTATTTAGCTAGTCAAGGCTATCTCTAATTTGTCATATTTACCATTCTCATTAGGTGACCTTTTAGGCTAAACAAATCGAAACCAAGGCATAGCCCTAAAATTTATATTTTCACTTGGAGGGAACAGATAACTTTTTCTATCTTCATTAATTCCCATAATAATTGTGGCTCTTACATAGCAGTGTACACTTAGGAATAGACAATGTGACCTAATAGGTCACTTTCTGTGATAATTTCTATAATTCTTCAGAATTATAGACTACAGGGAGAGTTAAATGAAAAGAATTCAAAGTATAAAAGAGAAAAAAAGCAGTACATCAGCATCAGATATTTTTCAGAATGTATTAAATATTACTATTCGTATGTTTCATGTTCTCATGAGGACTGTCAGCCCTGTGCAAAGTGGCATAAAGTGGAACAATTTTGATACTGCTTGCAGTCAACTAAGAAACCATGCAAATGTAACTATTCCTTGGGGCAATCTACTGTGGATTTTGAGGTCTTCCCCTGACGCTGATTCGAGAAGCCCAAAATATCATCACTTCCTAGCAAAAGTGTGCCTCTGTGTTATATATTTGTCTTCTTCGCCCACTCCAAACTTCACACCTCATTTCACACTATCCTGTATGCTTGGAACTGCATTCTGATAAACGTGTACTGTTCTCCCTATATCTCTGGCTTTCCGTGTGTGTATTTTTTTAATAAACATTCTTTTTTCAAGCCCATCTGTTTAGTGGGCAAGCCCACCTGTTTCAACTGCTCCTTTGTCTTTTTGGAACAGTCTGTAGAGTTGTTGCTACATGTTTTTGGATCAGCTCTCTCTTGTTACATAGCTAAATCAGGGAAATAAAGACTGTAACTTGCCTGACCCATTTACATTTCCTTCATTGCTCCAAATAAAATTGTAATTCTCTTTAAGCGCAATAATGAACAGGTGAGTTCTAATCAAAAGTCTGGTAACAACACGTGTATGTGTAGGCATATGTAGAGGTACATACATGTATAGGCATGGAGACATATATATATATATATATATATATATATATGGCCAAACAGACAGACAGAAACAGAGACAGAGACAAAAAGAACAGAGAGAATCATTTTCAGGGAGCTGCCAAGTGAAAAACCTGAGCTGTTTCAGAATAAATAGAAACATATAAAGAATTAATAACATTGGGCATGTTTTCAAGAATTTCTTTAAAAGTTCAGGTTAAAGAGAACTGAAGGAGGATCAGAGGGAAACAAAGACAAACCAGACAGTTTTTCACATGAATATGTTGAATCCAGTACATATTTTGAAAAAGAAACAAGGTTTATGTAATGAGATTCATAGTCTCATGTGTGATACTTTCTCTGTTCTTTTTATATGGAAATGTTCATATTTGTTGGAATTTGTCAATTATAGAATAATACTTTATAATTAAAAAAAAACAAAGGTCATAGATGATGCGAAAAATGGAGAAATAATCCTTTAAGAGCACTGATTTGAAGAGTATTCTGTGTTATATTTCACAATTTTTATAATTCCGTATTATTTTTTGTTTGCATATTTCTCTTCTGAAATCCAACATATATAATGACTTGATTTATCATTTTATTTTACTGTTAGTCTTAATAGAAAAAAGTAATAATGGAAGCTTTTTCTTACTTCTTAAGTTTTGAATATGTAGAGATCTTATACAAAGTAGTAAAATGTTCTGATAATTCCTCAGTAGAAGAGAAGAGGTTTCTTAAAATAACAATAAAATCCACACCATCATGTCTGGTTGAGAACTGTCCCTTTAAAAATCGGTTATATCTTAACAATGACTTTGCAGCTGATTACAGGTTAGGCATTTCTTTTAAAGGTGATGATTTAGGCTGTGCTGTTGTTTCCACTGATTATAGAGTAGAAGCTTCCCTTTCAGTCTGAATCTCTGTCGGACCATTGTCTAGAATTTCAGATTTCACTCCGTATTGCCCAAAACATTAGCTTCTCATGACGATGAGAGAAAAGCAAAGCAAATGACTCATTAATCTGAAACTCTCTTTCAAACAGCATGTCTTCAAATGAGAACCAAAATATACATGCTTTCTGAACATTTTTAAATGTTTTCAAATTATGAGACACTTTCAACATTAGTACAGTATAGTATTATGAATCAAAATTGCAGATCGTTTTTTTTTGTTTTGTTTTGTTCTGTTCTTGTTTTTGTTTTGAGAAATCAAAGCCAGACTTTTCCCTGTGCTAGTTAGGTTTACCACAGGTAATTACTTCATCAATATTGTCTTTACAAAATATTTTGGTCTTACCTTTTTCATCTAATTTTTGAAAGTTATGTGTATATAAAAGTAAAAGTAACACTTATAGCCATTATTTAATCATCATTTAATTTAAAAAATATTAACTTTCTTTGTCAAGTTCACTTATTTGATGGAGGTGATACTGAGTACTAAAATATCTTTTTAAAAAATGAGTCACAGTAGTCAGTGTATACTTTCAGCTACATTTAAAGAATATATATTTTTTTTTATTAAGAAGAAAATCACTTCTCCTTTTTCAATTCTGAGATAGCTAGCATTAAAAGAAATCATGTATTTAGCTCACCACAGGATTCTGAAGGTTCTTCTGGTGAGAAGTACTTAGATAAAAACTGTGAAATAAAAAGAAAACTTGACTCTTTTCCCACAGCCCAGTAATATGAGAGTTCAAAAGGAAAGAAGCACTTCGCACTGATAATAAACTGTGAAATGCATTGAAGGTTAGTGGGGAATGTCTTAGGGGATTTTCAAAAAGCAAGTACATAGGGCCTTTCAGATTTTAGTGGATAATTCAAAGCTGACCTGAATCAATAGCATCTGAAAGTCATTAGCAACATATCAACAATATGAAGTGACATGAAGGGGAGGGTTTCATCTATTTCTAACCAAACAAAGATTTATGTCAAAAACTCATCCTCATCAAAGGAATACTCGTTTTTACAATGGTATGTTGTAGTCTGAGACATACATAGCTTTTCTATTTCCACGCATTTTCACTGAGTAACCTCCATTCCTGGATTACATCCCCCTTCTCATCTATGCTTGTGAGAATTCCTTGTCACCTTCAAGAATTAGCTTAAGTATGTCTTCTATATGAACATTTTTTGATTTTCAAAATGGCTAATGCCGTACTTCTACAATAACCTTGCCAGTATTTGGAATGAATGTATTTCTCCCCCAATGTAATGCCATCTCTTTGAAGACAGGGAGATGCCTTTGTAGGCCAAGCAACTAACACTGTCTGACACTTATATGGTAAATGCTTCACGTAATAGAGGTCATAAAAAGCATGCCACATTCTTTTTTTAATATTGTAATACTCAGTATCATCTCCATCAAGTAAGTAAATATGATTTTAAAAAGTACGTGAAATAAGTTTTTTATTAAACAATAATGAAATGATGGCAATGAATGTTTCTTTTAATTTTATATGTGTATAACTTAAAGAAGTTTGAAAGATTCTGTATTCATTCTTGCTGACTACATGTCCTTCAATCAGCACAAAGATTTGGTATTTTGAGATATCTAAACCATCTCCTAGACTGGCCACTCTTTTGGAAGAACTGATGATTCAGAAGATTTTAAAAACAAAAGTGGGTCCTCTTTTCTTGTTCCCGTTCCTTCAAACTCCCAGGTGGCATCATATAAGTCTAGAACTTACTCTGAGGATGGAGGAAAGGCAACTCAATATTTTCCCCATCCAGTTTACTATATAGTAAGGAATGCAGGGCAGCTAAAATACATGTCCTACCTAATCAAGTTTGGGTTTGGGGCTGACTTTTTTAGAGTTTGTTCTTTCATGATCCTAGGTAAAGAAGTATTAATTAAAAGCAAACCTATCCAGTTCTGGAGAGCAACTTTTGGGTCAGAGCGATTTGCAAGTCCTATAGTTGGAGATGATTATGACCACTGAAAAGAATCCCTGAGAATTATTCTTTTTTTTAGATTATACATGCACAGTCATGTTAAACATATTTCCCACATTATTCATGCCATGAAAGAAGAATCAAAACAAAAGGGAAAAACCACAAGACAGAAAAAAGTAAAAATAGTATGTGCTTCGATTTGCATTCAGACTACATAGTCTTTTCTCTAGATGTGGATAGCATCTGCCATCATAAGTCTTTTAGAATTCTCTTGTATTGCTGAGAAGAGCTAAGTATATGATATTAATTATTGTACAATGTTGCTGTTACTGTGTACACTGTTCTCCTGCCTCTGCTCACTTCACTCGTATCAGTTCATGGAAATCTTCCAGATTTTTTCTGAAATCTGTCTACTCATCATTTTTTATATGCACAAATGTATTCCATTGCATTCATATATCACAACTTGTTCAGCCATTACCCAAATGATGGACATCCCCATAATTTCCAATTATTTGCCACCAGAAAAAAAGCTACAATAAATATTTATACATGAGGGTCTTTTTTCCCTTTGTTATTATTTCTTTGGAATATAGACATAGTAGTGACATTGGTGGATCAAAGTATATGCACAGTTTGGTTGCCCTTTGGGCATAGTTCCAAATTCCTCTCCAGAATGGCTGAATTAGTTCACAATTCCAACAATGCATGAGTGTTCAATTTTCTCACATCTCCAACATTTACGATTTTTCTGTTTTGTCATATTAGACAATGCCTGCACAACCTGCAACCCATGGGCCAATTATGGCCCTTGGGTTACTTGGGGCATGCCCAAGAATTTAGAGCAGCCCCTGAAAAATGTAGAGAAAAACATCCTTTGTATACAGAGGGAATCTTTTGGCATGCTGCAAGCAGAACAAGTGCCATCACAGGCCTGTGGGACACAGGTTGTACAGGCTTATATTGGCTGATGCCAATCATATAGGTATCAGGTGGCACCTCAGAGTTTTTATAATTTTCATTTCTCTAATCAATAGTGATTCAGAACTTTTTTAATAACTATAGATAGATTTAATTTCTTCATCTGAAAACTGCTTGTTCATATACTTTGATCATTTATCAATTGGGGAATGACTTGTATTCTTAAAAATTCAACTCAGTTATCTATATATTTTAGAAATGGAGCCTTTATTAGAAACACTAGCTGTAAAAATTGTTTCCCGGCTTTCTGCTTCCCTTCTAATCTTGATTGCATTGACTTTGTGAAAAATTTTTTAATTTAATGCAATCAAAATTGTCCATTTTGCATTATATAATATTCTCTATCTCTTGTTTGGTCACAAATTCTTCCCTTCTCCATAGATCTGGCAGGTAAAAAATTCCTTGCTCTCCTAATTTGCTTATGGTATCACCCTTTATGTCTACATTATATACCCATTTTCTTGGTATATGGTATAACATGTTGGTCTATGTCTTCTTTCTGCCACATTATTTTCCAGTTGTCTCAGCAGGTTTTGTCAAATAGTGAGTTCTTACCCCAAAAGCTGGAGTCTTTGGGTTTATCAAACACGAGATTACTATAGTCATTGACTACTATGTCTTGTACCTAATCTATTCCAGTGATCCACCACTCTATTTCTTAGCTAGTACCAAATACTTTTGATGATTGCCACTTTATAATATAATTTTAGATCTCATACAGGAAGGCCATCTTTCTTTGCATTTTTTTGTTAAATCCCTTGATATTCTTACTGTCTTGTTCTTTCAAATGAATTTTGTTATTATTTTTTCTAGTTCTATAAAATAGTTTTTTGGTAGTTTGATTGGTATGGCACTGAATAAGTAATTAATTTAGGTAGAATTGTCATTTTTATTATATTGGTTCAGCCAACCCATGAGCAATTGCTATTTTTTCCAGTTGCATAGATCTGACCTTATTTGGGTGAAAAGTGTTTTGTAATTGTGTTCATAAGTTCCTGGCTTTGTCTTGGCAGATAGACTGCCAAATATTTTATACTGTCTATAGTTATTTTAAATGGAATTTCTCTTCCCATCTCTTGCTGCTGGGCTTTGTTGATAATATATAGAAATGCTGATGATTTTGTGGATTTATTTTGTGTTCTGCTACTTTGCTAAAGCTGTGAGTTGTTTCACAGTTTTTTAGTTGATTCTCTAGAATTCTCTGAGTATACCATCATATCATCTGCAAAGAGAGATAATTTTGTTTCCTCATTGCCGATTCTAATTCCTTCAATTTGTTTTTCTTATCTTATTGCTAATGCTAACATTTCTTGTAAAATATTAAATATAGTGGTGATAATGGGCATCCTTTTTTCACCACTGATCTTGTTGGTAATGCTTCTAGTTGATCACCATTACATATAATGCTTGCTGATAGTTTTAGGTAAATACTACTTATTATTTTAAGGAAAACTCTGGAAGAGGGCTAGAGCCAAGATGGCAGAATAACAGCAGGGATTCCCCTGATATATCCCCTAAATCCCTCCAAATACCTTTAAAATGACTTTAAACAATTTCTAGAGTAGCTGAACTGACAAAAAAGACAGAGTGAAACATATTTCCAGCACAAGAAGACTTGGAAGTTCAGCAGAAAAGGTCTGCTGCACCAGGCCACAACAGTACAGGCCCAGCCACAACAAACCAGGAGCAGGCCTGGTGAGTGATTGAATAAGCAGTGGCAGTGGCAGCAGCTACTTCTGGAGCTCTCAACCCACAGACAGTAATGGGGTTGAACAACTCTTCAGAAGGACATTACATGGGTCTTTTTGCTAGCACTGAGGTAGGACCAAGTAGCTTTGCCCATACTCAGATCCAGGTCGCAGTACTGGGTGGCAGTCACAGGGAGAGGAGGAGCACTAGCAGAGCATAGTCTGTGGCCACAGTGGAGGAGGGACACTCCTCACAGTTCCAGGGCAGAAAAGAGGCTTGGGGTCATTCACAGATCAGAGCAAAGGCTAGGAGAGTAGTAAATACTTCTCTTTAAATCATACCACCATGGAAGAACTGAAAACTTTAAGGTCCCAAGAGGTATCTTTGAAAACAGATACACAAAACCGCTGAAGCTTGGGACAGTGCACTCTCCACCCTGGAGGCAGAGCCCTACTTTAACAAAGTGTCAAAAGTCAACTAATAAAGTGGAGAAATGAGCAAACAAGGGAAAAAAACTCTGACTACTGAAAGTTACTATGGTAACAACAAAGATTAAAATATACACTCAGAAGAAGACAACAAAGTCAAAGTCCATACATCCAAAACCTCCAAGAAAGATATTTAATTGGTCACAAGCCATGGAAGAGCTCAAAAATGATTTTGAAAATCAAGTAAGAGAGGTAGAGGAAGAATTAGGAAGAGAAATGAGTGATCCAAGAAACTCATGAAAAATAAGTCAACAGCTTGGTAAAGGAAACACACACACACAAAAATATTGAAGACAATAACATCTTAAAAAGACATACTAGGTCAAAGGGTAAAAGAGGTCCAAAAAGCCAATGAAGAGAAGAATGCCATAAAAATCAGAACTGGCCAAATGGAAAAGAAGATCCAAAATCTCACTGAAAAAAATCCTTAACAATTAGAATGCAGCAAATGGAAGCTAATGGTTTTATGAGAAATCAAGAAACAATAAAACAAAACCAAAAGAATGAAAAAAATAGAAGACAACATGCAACATCTCATTAGAAAAATGACTGACCCAGAAAATAAATCCAGGAGAGAGAATTTAAAAATTATTGGACTACCTGAAATTCATCATCAAAAGTCTAGACATCATCGTTCAAGAAATTATGAAGGAAAACTGATATTCTAGAACCAGAGGGTAAAATAGAAATTCAAAGAATCCACTGATGACCTCCTGAAAGAGATCCCAAAATGAAAACTGCCAGGAATATTATATCCAAATCCCAGAGTTCCCAAGTCAAGAAGAAAATATTGCAAGCAACCGGAAAAAAAACAATTCAAGTATCATGGAGCCACAGTCAGGATAACACAGGATTTAGAAGGTTCTACATCAAAGGATCAGAAGGCTTGGAATATGATATCCCGGATGGCAAAGGAGCTGGGATTATAACTGAGAATCACCCACTCAGCAAACTGAGTATAATCCATATGGGGGGGGGGATGGATAGTTAATGAAATAGAGGACTTTCAAGCATTCTTGATGAAAAGACTAGAGCTGAATAGAAAATCTGACTTTCAGATACAAGACTCAAGGAAACCTAAAAAAGTAAACAGGAAAGAGAAATCATAAAAGATTCTATAAGGTTAAACTGTTCATATGCCTACATGGGAAAATGATATTTGTAACTCATGAGACCTTTCTCATTATTAGGGTCATTAGAAGGAATACACACACACACACACACACACATATACATATATATGCATATATATGTATGTATATGTATCTATATGTATGTATATGTGTATATATGTATATATATGTATGTGTGTATGGATGGATGGATATGGATATGGATAGATAGATAGATGGATAGATAGACAGATAGATATAAATGTATAGATGATATATAGATAGATAGATTGATGGCACAGGTATGAGTTTAATATGAAGGGAAGATGTCTAAAAATGAAATTAAAGGGTGATAGAGGAATGTACTAGGAGAAAGAGAAAGGGAGAAGTAGAATAGGGTAAATTTTCTCACATAAAAGAGATAAGAAAAAGCTTTTACAGGGAAGGGAAAGAAGGGAGAGTTGAGGGGGAGTGAGTGAACCTTACTCTCATCAGAATTGTCTCAAAGAAGGAATAACATACATACTCTACTGGATATTGAAATCTATCTTACCCTACAAGAAAATAGGAGTGGAAGGGCATAAGAAAGGGGAGGGGGAATAGAAGAGAGGGCAGATTTGGGAAGCGGGTAGTCAGAAGCAAATCATTTTTTTTCTATTTATTTAATTTTTTAATATTTTTAGTTTTCAACTTTGATTTCCAAAAGATTTTAGGTTACAAATTTTCTCCCCATCTCTATCCCCCACCCTAAGATGGCATAAATTCTGATTGCCCCTTTACCCAGTCTGCCTTCCCTTCTATCACCCCACTCTCCCCCATTATCACTTTTCTCCTTAATTTCTTGAAGGGCAAGACAGATTTCTATACCCCATTGATTGTATATCTTACTTCCCAGTTGCATGTAAAAGTAACTTTTTAAAAAACATTTGTTTAGAACTTTGAGTTCCAAATTCTCTCCCTTCTTCCCTCCCCAACCACCCTCCTTGATAAGGGAAGCAAATCAATATAGGCCACACATGTATTGTTATGCAAAACACTTCCATAATAGTCATGTTGTGAAAGACTATATTTCCCTCCATCCTATCCTGTCCCTCTTTATTCACTTTTCTCCCCTGATTCTATCCCTTTTCAAAAGTGTTTGATTTTGACTACCGCCTCCAAAAATCTGCCCTCCATTCAATCACCCCACGCCCCACTTATCCTCTTCCTCCTTACTTTCCCATAGGGTAAGATAACCAATTGAGTGAGTGTGTTATTCCCTCCTTAAGACAAATTTGATGAGAGCAAGACTGGCTCATTATCCTTCACCTACCCCTCTCCCCTTCCAGTACAATAGCTTTATGTGAGATAATTCACCCATTCTATGTCTCCATTTCGCCTTCTCCCACCCCTTAATTTTATTTTTAGATATCATCATTTCATATTCAACTTACCCTGAGCCCTCTGTCTATATATAAACAAAACAGTTCAACTTTAGTAAGTCCCTTATGATTTCTCTTTCCTGTTTACCTTTTCAAGCTTCTCTTGATTCTTGTATTTGAGAGTTAAATTTTCTATTCAGCTCTGGTCTTTTAACCAAGGATACTTGAAAGTCCTCTATTTTATTGAAAATCCATATTTTGCCCTGGAGTAGTCTACTCAGTTTTGCTGTATATCAATTCTTGGTTTTAATCCTACTTCCTTTTACCTCTGGAATATCATATTCCAAGCCCTTCTATCCCTTAATGTAGAAGCTGCTAGATCTTATGTTATCCTGATTGTGTTTCCACAATACTCAAATTGTTTCTTTCTAGCTGCTTGCAATATTTTCTCCTTGACCTGGGAACTCTGGAATTTAGCAACAATATTCCTAGGAGTTTTCTTTTTGGGATCTTTTTCAAGAGGTGATCAGTGGATTGTTTCAATTTCTGTTTTACCCTCTGGTTCTAAGATAACAGGGCAGTTTTCCTTGATAATTTCTTGAAAGATGAAGTCTAGGCTCTTTTTTGATCATGGCTTTCAGGTAGTCCAATAATTTTTAAATTACCTCTCCTGGATCTATTCTCCAGGTCAGTAGTTTTTTTTTTTTTTTCCCAATAAGATATTTCACATTGTCTTCCATTTTTTTCATTCCTTTGGTTCCGTTTTAGAATATCTTGATTTCTCATAAAGTCACTAGCTTCCACTTGCTCCATTCTAATTTTTACAGTGGTATTTTCTTCATTGGTCTTTTGGACCTCCTTTTCCATTTGACTAATTCTGCCTTTTAAGGCATTCTTCTCCTCATTGGCTTTTTGGAGCTCTTTTGCCATTTGGGTTATTCTATTTTTAAGGTGTTATTTTCTTCAGTATTTTTGGGTCTCCTTTAGCAAGTTGTTGACTTGTTTTTCATGGTTTTCTTGCATCACTCTCATTTCTCTTCCCAATTTTTCCTCTACTTTTCTTACTTGCTTTTCCAACTCCTTTTTGAGCTCTTCCATGACCTGAGATCAATTCATATTTTTCTTGGAGGCTTTTGATGTAGGATCTTTGACTTTGTTGACTTCTCACTGTATGTTTTGATCCTCTTAGTCACCAAAGAAAGATTCTATAGGCTGAGTCCTTTTACACTGTCTGCTCATTTTCCCAGCCAATTACTGGATTTTTGAACTTTTTCTCAGAGCTTGACTGCTTTCAGAGTGTAGAGTGCTCTGTCCCAAGCTTCAGGGGTTTTGCATCACTGTTTTCAGAGTTACTTCTATTGTGAAGTGGCATGACACACCACAAAGTGCCACCACACCAGCACTTCTCCTCCCTCAGAACTGCCAACCAGGACTGGGACCCAGATCCAAGCAGGGAAAAGCAAGGGAACCTTGCTTCAGAGCCAGCAATGCAATATGATGCTCTGATCAGCCACTTGATTCCTCCTACCATGTGGGCCTGGGGCTGGAAGCAGCCCCCTTGCTGCTGCTGTTGCTGTTGCTGCTGCCCCTGCTGCAGCCATCTATGCTGCCCTGGGGTTGCAGGCTGACCGTGCACTTTCCTTGTCCAGATCCAGAATTTTCCCACTGACTTGCTCAGTTGTTTTTGGCATTTGTGGGTTGAGAAGTCTGGTAACTGCCACAGTTCAGTGATTCGGTGCCTTAAGCCCTGCTCTGCCTGGCCTGCTCCATGCCTGGTCAGTCCTAGCATGGCCCATGTTGGGCTGTGCTCCACTCCCAGCATGGTGGGATAGACCTTTTCCAAAAACCACCCAGGCCATCTTGGGCTGGAGACTTGCTTCCCTCTGTTATTTCGTGGGTTCTGTAGCTCTAGAATCTGTTAAGAGTCATTTTTACCAGTGTTTGGAGGGATTTTGGGGGAGATCTTAAGCAAGTCCCTGTTTTTAAGCTTCCATCTTGTCTCCACCTCAGCAAATCACTTTTGAAGAGGGACAGGGTGAAAGGAGAGAGAGAATGGAATAAGCCAGGGGAATAGGATGAAGGTAAATGCATTTACCAAACCAGAGTCTTATGGATATATATATATATATATGTGTGTGTGTGTGTGTGTATGTGTGTATATATGTATGTATGTATATGAGTACGTGTGTACAAATATACACATATACATACTCATGTATGCACATGCATATAAATGTATTTGTATACATATACAGTGAACAATTATACACATATATACATACATTTTTGTATATACATACACACATACACATGCATACATATATTTCTGAATGTGTATATATATATACATACACATACACATATAGAAATGTATACATTAAGTGTGTGTGTATATACACACATTTATGGATTGTCTATATTAAAAATTCTCATTTTGATGTGCAATCTAGCATTCTTGAACTGGTTACATGACAGACCACACAATGGCCTCATGTTGGAATTCAGAGAGGCATTTGGGATACAGATAGCAGAGGAATTACTAAATATAATTTTTTAAATGCTGTATCTTCTTCTGAATAAAAAACTAAATATAGAAAATCCCTTGAAAGATGGTTAACTATATTAGTGTAAAAGGAATGATGTAGTCCCCCAAACTGCCTCATTATTCATGGTTGTGAAACAAAATATTATTTACAAAATACTGTATACTTGTGGCTGTCAGAGAAAATATAGTATACAAAATACTGTAAAGAAAAATACTGTATATATATATGAATAATGCTAGAAAATATTTGATTAATCTTAGTATAATATAATTGCTAAGATACTGACAATGAAAAGTGCTTTGTTGCTAAGTAGTGAAGAATCAGTCAACAAGTGATTATTGAGTATTGATTATATGATCCAGACTGTACTAATAATTCTTCAGTTACTAGTAACAGCTTTTTGGCTATATAAATTTCCTTCTATGCTATGTCACTCAGTAAAATGTCAAAACCAATACAGAATAGTTCCTAGCATAAATTTTGGTTGAATGCATCAGCCAGTCATACCAGATACACATAAATATATTACTAAATAGAACATAAGAGATATAAGGGAAGCTTGTGTCATGGAAAGTTTAAAAAGAAATCAGTTTTGCCAGACAAGAGTATCAAGGAAGGATTCAGGGGAAGTTTCATCTAAATTGGACCTATATTTTATGATTAATGAAAATATCACCAACAGGTAGTTCTCTAGTCTATACTTCAAATTATCCAGGATTTGCAGTGGAGAGACTACCCTCAGCCTATTCCACTTTAGGCAACTCCAAATTTTACACATACATTCCTTCCTTGGCTCTAAATTTCCAACTGCAACTTCTATATATTGCTCTTTATTATGTCCCCTGTGCTCTAAAAGAACAAATCTCATCTATATTCTACTTGACAACCATTTAGATGCCTGAAGATAGCTTTCATGTTTATTCTCAACCCTTCTCTTTTTTGTGATAAATACTTCTAGTTTCTTCAATTCAATGCCATATGGAATAATCACCAGCCTCCTCAAAATTATGGTAACTGGGGCAGCTAGGTGGTGCACTGGAGTCAGGAGGACCTGAGTTCAAATCCAGCCGCAGACACTTGACACACTTACTAGCTGTATGACCTTGGGCAAGTCACTTAACCCCAATTGCCTTGCCTTCCCCCCTGCAAAAATTAAAAAATAAATAAATAAATAAAAATAATGGTAATTTTCATATACTCTTTTTTAAATACTATTTTTATTTTTAGTTTACAACATTCAGTTCCATGGGTTTTTGGGTTACGAAATTCCTCTGCCTCCCTCTCCTCCCCTCCCCCCACATATGGCATGTAATCCAATGTAGGTTCTATATTTACCTTCATATTGGACTTATTTACATAATAGTCCAGTTGTAAAGAAGAATTATAACCAATGGAATGAATCATGAGAACAGAGAAACAAAACTGAAAAAGAAGAGGGAAAAAAGTGAGCAAATTATTTGCCTCCATCTGCATTCAGATTCCCTAATTCTTTCTCTGGATGTGCATAGCTTTTTCCATCATGAGTCTTTTGGGGCTGTCTTTGAACCTTTCATTGATAAGAGGAGTCAAGTCTATCAAATTTTGTCCTTATAGATACCATCTGTTTGTAATCGTGTATCGTGTAATCTCCTGGTTCTGCTCCCCTCACTCAGTATCAGTTCATATGAATTATTCCAGGTTGTAATGAAGTCTGTCTGCTCCTCACTTCTTATAATACAGTAGTGTTCCATTACATTCATATACCACAATTTGTTTAGCCATTTCCCAGTTGATAAGCATCCCCTTGATTTCTAATTTTTTGCTACCACAAAAAGAGCTGCTATAAATATTTTTCGTACATATGGGTCCTTTTGCCACTTGTCTGATCTCTTTGGGAAACAGCCCTAGAAATGGTATTGCTGGGTCAAAGGAGTATGCACATTTTTATAGCCCTTTGGGCATAGTTCCAAATTGCTCTCCAAAATGGCTGGATCAGTTCACAACCCCATCAACAATGTTCCAATTTTCCCACATCCTCTCCAGCCTTTATGATTTTCCTGTTTTGTCATGTTAGCCAATCTGACTGGAGAGATGTGGTACCTAAGAGCTGTTGATTTGTATTACTCTAATCAATAGTGATTTAGAGCATATATATGTATATGTTCTTCCTAAACTATGTAGCCTAGAATCAAGCCCAATATTACTACTACTACCACCACTATCACCACTAGCCACAGCAATAAAATAATATTAGCTAACATTTACGTAATTTACAAAATGCTTCATACATTATCATTATTTCATGTATGTCAAGATGTAGTCTGAATAGGATAGTGCATTCAGTTTATTCATCTGAAGTCTTAAGTCATTCCAGACATTGTGCCACTCTTAATTCAATCTAAAGTAATATTAATATTGTTTGGCTGTTTTTCATGTTACTGGTGCTTTTTGAGCTTTCAATCTACTACTCAAATCTTTTAATAATTACAGAATCATAGTTGGTCCAAGTTAGAATAGATCTCAGATGCCATTTGGGGGTGAAAACACAATGGTTCATAAAGAAGAGATACATGATGGAATCATCCCAATTACCTCCTCAGTTGTCCTTTAGCCTCCACTCATTCTAAACTTTCCTTACCATAAGCTTGATTAATAAATTCTAAATTAAATAAAAGTAAATAAATCTTGGTACACAAATACAACATTTATTAGGATAAAAAAAGTCACTTAAGGCAGATAACAGCAGAAACTTGTGAAAATTAGTTTTCTGCAATGAATGACACTTTAGACTCTCAAAGTCAAGCTTATAATTTTTAAAGAACAAAAAAAAGAATATCATTTATGAACACTGGACTTTTCTGTAATCAGATACGATGGTTTTCCTTGCATAGGAAGGATTTGTGGTCCCAACCACAAGCTTTGGAGCCTCATGATGATGGAAAAAGCTAAAGGCATGGAAAAGAGGGAATGAAAAGAATTTTAGGATAGGAAGTAGGGGAATGGCGCCCAACTAGGAGATATTGTGCATTCGTAGCCTTCCTTTCTCTCTGCCTGGAAAGAAGTGAGAACATTAGACTTTTATCTTTTTATCCTTTTTGGACCTTCAGGTGAAAATCCATTTTGCACATACTTCTTGGTATGAAAGGGATTGACTAAATGAGTGAATCTGAAAAGATCTGGGAGAAAAAGAAGGGGAATATGTTGCCTTGATGAATAATCAGTTTTAGGTATATTTTGCCTACAGAGTCCAATGCTCTAAAAGATCACTAAAGAGACAGATTGGAAAATTACCTTTGGAAAAATACCACAACAATCTTAACACTATCTTTCCCAGAAGTTTTGCTTTGAGTAAGAAAGCATTGCAATGAATGTGTTATAAGCTCCCTGTTTAAGCATCTAGGGGGAAGAACTGAGCTATTAAGTTTAATCGTGGCACCTAAAGAAGGCTAGAGAAGGCTAAATGTGTATGCCTTCTTTAGTACACAAATGTTTCCTCCTTTACTCAGTAATAATACTTTATTCTGGTTAATGTTTGCTATGGTACATTTTGTAACTGAATCAAGGAGAAATGGTTAATGGTATAACAACAGGGAAGAGTCATGGGATAGTGCCAGGAGCTGTAATCTGATTGGGTAATCCACATAAACTCTAGATGATGAGATAGAATGTGAGCCACTTCCCCAAAATGGTAAGGCCAAAATGGCAGGTCACAGTAGCTACTATAGTATCTGAAAGAAGCCCCAGAGCAGGACTGCTAAACTTTGGCATTGGTGGATGGCACCATCTCAGGTGGAATGCTTAATTGACAACACAAATGAATTGGATCAGGTACTTTCCAAAACATCTCCAGATGTCAGACGGAAAAATCTTTAATTTCAGTTTTGAGATATGGTCCACAACTCTCTCTTCCTGCCAAAATAAAATTTGTACATTAAATACAAAAACATTAAAAACATACACACATAAAGGCAATGGCTTAATTTCCATATCAGTTTAGAAATTTATTTTATTAATAGCCTAATTAAACATTTGATTTGGTTCCATTTCTGAGAAATTATCAATGTAATGATTATTAACAAATGTTCCCATCTAGTGTTCCCAGTATTCCAGGATACTATTTTTTTGTTTCTTTATTTTTTAATTTTAGACAAATGCTGCAACTTAAATATATTATAAGAAGAGAAAAAAGCTTTATAACCTTAAATATTAAACTTACATATAAAATAAGAAAAGAAAAACACACGTTTTGTACACCCCTTTGACCTATTCTGTCCCTCTCCCCTCTAAAGCTCCCTCCCTTATCCTCCCATTCCCCTAAATGTAAACACCTTTCTATACCCCCTTTTAACCTATTACCTCACCCTACCCTCTAAAGATCTGTCCTTTATCCTCTACTCCCTCACTATCCCCTTAGAATTTTATTTTTTTAATTTAGAAGATGTTTATGCTCTTCCAAATGTACATGTATTTTCCCATTTTGAACCCATTCCCTATGAAAGTAGCTTTCCAGAACTAATAGCCCCCCTCCCTCATCTAATTCCTCTATATTTGTTCTTCCTCTTGCACCTCATTTCTATAGATACTCTTTTAGCTGTGCTTGAACAGTTTTACTTTTTAAAGTCATTTCATATTCAGATTTACCCAATCATTCTTTTAAGCTATCTAATTACTAGTAACAGTCTTAGACACAGGTTTTATATTTTCCATACATAAAAGGTAAATATTCTATTCTTTTTGAGTCCCTTATAATTGGTCATTGGTATATACTTTATATTTCTCTTGGCTCTTGTATGTTAAATCTTCTATTGTTCTAGTGTTCAAAGACCTGATATCTTTTAGTGTCTCCAACACTAGACATTGTCTGATTCTAATTGTGACACCATCATATGTAAATTTTTTCTTCTTGTTGTTTGTAATGTTTTGTCCTTGATCTGGGGATTTCGGAATTTAACTATAATATTCCTGTTAGTTTTCCTTCTAGAATCTCTTTCAGGTGGTGATCACTGGATTTTTTCTATTTCTACTTTACACTCTTGTTCTAATGCTTCAGGACAATTTTCTTCAATTATTTCTTGTATTACTGTATCAAGATTTTTTCTTTGATCATAACTTTCAGTCAATCTGATTATTTTTATGTTTTCTCTTTTTTATTTTTTTCTCCAGAACCATTGTTTTTCTTATGAGATGTTTCATATTCTCTTACATTTGTTCATTCTTTCTTTCTTTATTTTTATTTCTTCATCTCTTATAACTTAGCTGGCTTCCCCTTGCCTAATTCTGATTTTCAGGGAGTCATTTTCTTCCTTAAGATTCTGGATCTCCTTTTCTAATTGGTTGACTTTCTTGTCATAATCTTTTTGTTTTTCTTATATTGTTCTTACTTTTCTTTTTAATTTTTCCTCAGTCTCTATTATTTGATATTTAAAGACTTTTTGAAGTTCTTCAATGAGTTGTTTTGGGGCAGGTGACCATTTGCCATTATCCTTTGGGGTAGAAGAGGGTTTCTTTATTTCAGTATCCTCCTCTGAAGATGAACTCTTGTCTTCTCTATTCCCATAGTAGCTCTCTATGTTTGTATTCTTTCTCCTCTGCCTGTGCATTTTTTTTGGTAATAATTTGGTTTTTATAATCACCTCTAGCCCTGTGGTATGGGGAATGATGCCTCTGGCCTCTGATCCTGATCCTCTTCAGTTCTCCCCTCTGACCTTGAACTCAAACCAAACTTTTTGTTATTTTATCTTCTTATGTTGGGAAGATTAAAGAATGATATAGGGCTTCATAAGCTCGTTTCACTTTAGTCAAAGCTAATGGCTGTGTGGGAATAAGCATTCATAATGAAGAGCATTATACTTCAAACCTGAAAATTTTAATATGAGTCATAATATTTTAGAAGAAAACAAGATTTGAGAATACGGGGCCATGGGGGAGGTTAGATCAATAAATTAATATTTCACATATATTTTCTTCAGCAATTATTTGCTTAACTGGCATTTCATAAAAAGCCTTAACATGGAGAGATACCATCAAGGGAAAAAATGGGTTAGCTTGGGAGGAAGATTAAAGGACATTTATAAGGGTCTATTGAAGGCTTTCTATAATCTTCCCAAATTCTCCAGTGACAGAAGGGAATGAAGCCTTATATCATTCTTCTCTCTCCAACATAAGAATTATTTTTTGTCATGCTTATGACATAGATTATAAGTACCTTAGAGATATAAATCAATCAACACTGGCAGATCCCTTTGTCATTCAGCAATAACAATAAAAATCACATTGTATTGTCTTTGCTCTCAGAGGGCAATCTATTCCTCAATCTATTCTTCTGAAGGTTATATTTGGATTTATGAAGCGTCATGAATTTCGGACTTTCTGAGGCTTTTATAATTTTTTACCAATAATTCTGTTTTTCTCTCTAAAAGCTCCTATAACAGATTATATTTAGACCAAATTTTATTCCGGGTTTTACACATATGGTTTAGACAATCTGTAGAATCTAAGACAAACAGGGGATGGAAGTAAATCTAATCTACATAGGATTTCTCCTTCATTTATAAAGTTCCTATTCAGATTTTGCTTTTATCTTAAAAAATGATATTAAAACTTGTAGCTAGAATTTATCTTTGTCACATCTAAGAGTAACTATCAGTCTTAAGAATGTAAAACGGGAGAGAATGAGATAAGTTAAAAAAGGAGGAGTGTCCCCAGATTGTAAATGACCATAATCTTAGAAGTCTGATCTTAAGACTATTGAAGATATCAGAGAAGGTTTATTATTATAAACGGTTTATTAAAAGCATATTAAGTCTATATACACATATAGTATATATATGCATATGTGCATATATATGTATATGCATATGTATGTAAGAAAATATTCTATAGTCATATGAAAGATTCAGAGAAAAATGGATGGGAGAATGCCTACAGGAAGGGTACTATGCCAGATTAGTTGAGTAGAAATGAAGGTTTCCATGAGAATGGTGTTCTTGGGAAATTAAGAAAAGTGGATACGATTATAAGACATCACATAATTAGAACCAATAAGATGTAAATTGATTGGCTATGAGAGGTGATGAGAAAGAAGTTAAATGACTTAAAAAGGGGAGATTAGGTGAGTTGTACCACGAATGACAAAATAGTGAATTTAGACAAAAGATATTGGTAAATTTTGGTTTTGAGCATATTATACTTTAGATACCACCAAGAAATTCTATAACATACGCAATAGATCTGGGTGAAAAATACACTGCATGATTGGAAATCCCAGAATATATGAGTTAGAAGAGATGAATGAATGAATAAGTGAATGAACAAATGAACAAAGACAATATTTACTAAATACTTATTATTTTCAAAATGTTGTAAATGATAAGAATACAAATAAGAATGCATCATACTCCATGACGTCAGGAAGTCCAGAAGGAGAAAATATGTATAGGATTGTTAGGCTGCAAGGCAGGAGGAAAATCTTAGTCATTCTCTGGGCAAAATGGTAGTATAAATAGTAAAGTCCATTGATCCTGATGAGAAGTAATCTAGTTTGGCTGAATTGCAGATTGGGTTGATGTACAAGTAAATCTTCTTAAGTGTTAAACTCTTTACAATGTAAAAGACTTGAGTGGCAAGAATTTTCTTTTCTGTGTCTTCAGAAGATGTATACTATAGCCCAATGGGGATGCTTCCTTGGTGACAAGGCTGGGTTATTAGCTAGGAAGGAGACCTAACAGGTTCTGAACTCAGGGTTGTCTGAGTTGGCCATCTGCTCTGATGTCTGAGAAAAGGTGTTTTCTACTGTGATGATGATCTTTTCCAAATTGTTCCTGCCACCTCCTAATGTTAATACTCATCATATGTAATCAGTATCTTCTACAACATTCCTGATAAGTGTTCACCTATCCTCTCCCTTTAAGTAATATGACATTCACCATCTCTAGACAGCACATTCCACTTTTGGAAAACTGTAATTACTGGGAAATTACATAGTGGTATACCAGAATAAGAAATGCATTTGGAGGTAGAAGATCTGAGTTCAAATTCCAGCTCAAATACCTACTGGCTCCTTGAGAAAACCATCAGATCTCTCACTACTGTTTCCCATCTTTATAATGAAGGAATTGGCCTACATGAATTCTTACATTCATGCTACCTCTAAACCTAATTATTCTTGACAGATGAAACAGGCATCTCTTATAGAAATAGTGCTTGAAGTCAGAAGACACCTGAATTCACATCCCACCTCTAACACTAGATCTGACTATGAACAGGTTGCTTTACCTCTCTGATCCTCAGTTTCTTCATCTGTAAAATGGAGATAATACAACCTGACTCACCTATCTCATGGATTTGTCAAGAGGCTAAAATGGGAGAATTAATCTAAAACCCTTTGCAAGCCTTAAAAACACTGTAACACCATATCTGCTTCTCTACAACTTACAATACTGCCCCTGGTGTGCCTTCTGGCACTAAATGGAATAAAAATTCAACATGACAGTCTATCAAATAGATGTAATAACCTCTCCTTCTCTTTTCCAGGATAACCTCCTCTCCCCTGCACCTCTCCAGTTCCTCTATTTAGGCCTTGGATTATATCAGTTCATTTCCTCCCACTCTTCTAGTCACTATTCTCTGAACACGCCCAAGTTTATCAATCCTCTTGAACAAATGGTGTACACAATATGGCTGAACAGAATAATACTTCTAATGTTCTCTAATCAGAGCACAAAACAAAGGAACTATCACCCCATACATTCTAGTAACCATATACTTATAAGTATCTTAAAATTATGTTAACTTTTTGGGTGATGTATCATACTACTAAGCAGTATTGAGCTTGTAGTCCACTAAAACGTCAAAATATTTTTCCACAATAACAACTATTTAGTTATGCCTAGAAGTATTGTATTTTTATTTGTTTGTTGAACCTGATTTGAAATATTTTTCAAAATGTTGTAAATGATGAGTACAAAAAAGAATGCATTTATATACATGTATATGTGTGTGTAAATATATATATGTATATATATATATATATACACATATATACATGCCCCTATGAAGTTCTAACTAATTAGCATTAAACCATTATGCTAGCCCATTAAAATATATGTTATCCCTAGTATTGTCATCTAGTAGCTTAACTATTTCCCCCCTTTTAAAATCCACACATTTCAAAACCACTTTAGCTGTATCTACACTTTAATCTTTGACAAATATTTTTTAAATAAAATAAGGCAAAAAATATGTCCTTGTATAACTCACTAAAAATACCCCACAGAAAAACATTGATCCATTCATTAACATTAGTATTTGGGTATCATTCAGTCAGTTCTGAAAATTCACCTAACTATCCAAGCTGGTATATTTTGCTCAATGTACTATCATGAGGGAATTCATCACCTATTTGGCAGAAATTCCTATAAAATCGGTCTATGGCATTTTAGGATCTGTGATTTTTGTCAATGAGGCATCCATGCAGATTTCAACCCTTACAATTCACTAGAGTGCCTAAAAGGAGATTAAGGTTAAAGGACCTGCCAGTGGTGCTCAGTGAGTTCTCGTGGTTCTCTGTTAACTCCAGTATCAAATATAAAGCTATCTTTTTAACATTTGAAGTTCTTCATACATGACCCCTTCCTACCTTTCCAGCCTACTTCACTTTACACATAATCCAAGCATTGCATTATCTAGTCTACTTGCAGTTCCTCAAACTTGAATTTCTATCTCTTGTCTCTGTGCCTTTGCGCAGTTGATTATAGCAATGTAATCTAAAATACCATCTCCATGCAACTCTTCTGGCTCCAATTCTATCTTTATGATAACTTCTTGTATCAATAACTTACTCTGTACAGCTGCATAAAGAAATGGAGCCTGATGAAGTGAGAATTCCCAATTAAAGGAGGAAAACCATGTAATTTAATTTGTATGATTTTAAGTAAGGCTACTTTGATGAATACATAGTTCTATACATATGGAGACTCCTGCACAGATGTAGATTGAAACCCTTCTATGTCATCTTCTCTCAATATTATCTACAGTTTCCAATATAGATGATTTACAGAAACACTTTTTTGTTGTTCTCTTGTCATTAAAAAAAAACAGAGGACGGCTGAACAACTTGTGGTATATGAATGTAGTGGAATATTATTGTGCTATAAGAAATGATGAGCAGGAGGTGGAGCCAAGATGGTGGCTGGAAAGCAGGGACTTGTGTGAGCTCCCCCCACCAGGTCCCACCAAAAAACCTACAAAAAATGGCTGTGAACAAATTCTAGAACTTCAGAACCCACAAAACAGCAGAGGGAAGCAGGGTCCAGCACAGGACAGCTTGGATGGTCACTGGGGAAGGTCTGTAACATGGAACTGGGAGCACAGTGGAGCAGAGCCCAGCATGAGCCGCTCCTGGACCAACCAGACCAGGAGCCTGGTGGAACAGGCCCTAGTGTCCTGAACCAGTGAGCTGTAGCAGTTACCAGATGTCTAGACCCACAAACACCAAAGACAACAGAGAAGAACTGTAGAACACAAAAAATAGCAGAGGGAAGCAGGGCTCCAGCCCAGGACAGCCTGGATGGTGGCTGGGGAAGGTCTATTGTGCACTGAGCTGGGAGGGGAGGGAGTGGAGCCCAGCTTGGGCAGCAGCAGAACCAACCAGACTGGGGGCCAGGCAGAACAGGCCCTAGTGCCCTGAATCAGTGAGCCGTGGCAGTTACCAGATTTCTCAACCCACAAATACCAAAGACAACAGAGAAAGTTAGTGGGAAAAGCTGGGGGAGACAGAGTGAAAGGACTTCATGTTTTGGACACCACCCAGGGGGCAGCAGGGGAAGTGCAATTACAGACAGCTGCAGTTGCTTCTAGCCACAAGCCCACCTGGCAGAAGGAATTAAGTGGCAGATCAGAGCAGGAGTGCAGTACCTACTTAAGATCTGAGTCTGGTTCAGGTTGGCCATTCTTAGGGGAGGAGGAGCGCTGGTGTGAGAGAATGGGCTCTACAGAAATAGCTCTGAAAACAACAGCACATCCCCTCAAGTTTGGAACAAAGTACTCTCCACTCTTCAAGCAGTCATACCACTACGGAAAACTCAAGGGTCAAGTAGTTGCCTGGGAACATGGCCAGGCAGTGAAAACAGACTCAGATTCAGACTCAGATATTGGAATCTTTCTTTGGTGACAAAGAAGACCAAAACATACAGCCTGAAGAAGTCAACAAAGTTAAAGAGCCTACAACAAAAGCCTCCAAGAAAAACATGAACTGGTCTCAGGCCATGGAAGAGCTCAAAAAGGATTTGGAAAAGCAAGTTAGAGAAGCAGAGGAAAAATTGGGAAGAGAAATGAGAATGATGTGAGAAAACCATGAAAAACAAGTCAATGACTTGCTAAAGGAGACTCAAAAAATTGCTGAAGAAAACAATACCTTACCAAATAGACTAACACAAATGGCAAAAGAGCTCCAAAAAGTCAATGAGGAGAAGAATGCCTTGAAAGGCAGAATTAGCCAAATGGAAAAGGAGGTCTAAAGGACCACTGAAGAAAATACTACCTTAAAAATTAGACTGGAGAAAGTGGGAGCTAGTGACTTTATGAGAAATCAAGATATTATAAAACAGAACCAAAGGAATGAAAAAATGGAAGACAATGTCAAATACCTCATTGGAAAAACCACTGACCTGGAAAATAGATCCAGGAGAGATAATTTAAAAATTATTGGACTACCTGAAAGCCATGAACAAAAAAAGAGCCTAGATATCTTCTTTCAAGAAATTATCAAGGAGAATTGTCCTGATATTCTAGAGCCAGAGGGTAAAATAGAAATTGAAAGAATCCACCAATCACCTCCTGAAAAAGATCCCAAAAAGAAAACTCCTAGGAATATTGTCGCCAAATTCCAGAGCTCCCAGAGCAAGAAGAAAATACTGCAAGCAGCCGGAAAGAAACAATTTGGGTGTTGTGGAAACACAATCAGAATAACACAAGATCTAGTGGCTTCTACATTAAGTGATAGAAGGGCTTGGAATATGATATTCCAGAGGTCAGTGGAGCTAGGATTAAAACCAAGAATCACCTACCCAGCAAAACTGAGTATCATGCTCCAAGGCAAAATATGGATTTTCAACAAAATAGAGGACTTTTAAGCTTTTTCAGTGAAAAAACCAGACCTGAATAGAAAATTTGACTTTCAGACACAAGAATCAAGAGAAGCATGAGAAGGTAAACAAGAAAGAGAAATCACAAGGGACTTACTAAAGTTGAACTTTTTTGTTTACATTCCTACATGGAAAAATGATGTGTATGATTCATGAGACCTCAATATTAAGGTGGCTGACGGAAATATGCATGCATACATACATACATACATATAGATAGAGGGCACAGGGTGAGTTGAATATGAAGGGATATCTAAAAAAATAAAATCAAATTAAGGGATGAGAGAGGAATATATTGAGAGAGGGAAAAACGGAGAGATAGAATGGGGTAAATTATCTCGCATAAAAGTGGCAAGAAAAAGCAGTTCTGTAGGAAGGGAAGAGCGGGCAGGTGAGGGGGAATGAGTGAATCTTGCTCTCATTCGATTTGACCTGTGGAGGGAATAACATACACACTCAGTTGGGTAACTTACCCCACAGGAAAGAAGGAGGAAGAAGATAAAAAGGGGAAGGGAGGGCAGATAGGAGCAGGAGGTAATCAAAAGCAAACGCCTTCAAAAAGGGAGAGGGTGAAGGGAGAAAATTCAACAAAGTGGGATAGGTTAGGAAGGAGCAAAATATAGTTAGTCTTTCACAACATAAGTATTGTGGAAGGGCTTTACATTGTGATACACATGTGGCCTATGTAGAATTGTTTGCCTTCTTAGGGAGGGTGGGTGGGGAGGGAAGAGGGGAGAGAATTTGGAACTCAAAGTTTTAAAAACAGATGTTCAAAAAAAAAGTTTTTGCCTGCAACTAGGAAATAAGATACACAGGCAATGGGGCATAGAAATCTATCTTGCCCTACAAGATAGTAAGCGAAAATGGGATGGGAGGGGAGCAGGGTGACAGAAGGGAGCGATGACTGGGGAATGGGGCAACCAGAATATATGCCATCTTGGAGTGGGTGGGAGGGTAGAAATGGGGAGAAAATTTGAAATTCAAATTCTTGTGAAAATCAATGCTGAAAACTAAACATATTAAATAAATTTAAAAAAAAAAGAAATGATGAGAAGGTGGACTTCAGAAAGACCTGTAAAGACTTATATGAACTGATGCTCGGTGAAGTCAGAACCAGGAGAACATTATATTAAAGTAGCAGCCACATTGTGCAATGACTGACTTTGATAGATTTAGCTCTTCTCAGCAATGTAAGGACCTAAAAGAACTCCAAAAGATTCATGATCAAAAATGCCATCCACATCCACCGAAAGAAATATGGAGTCTGAATGCAGATTGAAACATACTATTTGCTCTCTTTTTTGTTTTGTTTCATTTTGTTTTTTTTTCTCATGGTTCCTTCCATTGTTCTAATTTTTCTATACAATATGACTTATGTGAAAATATGTGTAATAAAAATGTGCATGTGAATCTATATAAGATTGCATGCTGTCTTGGGGGTGAGGGGAGGGAGGAAAAGAAAATTTAAAGCTTATGGAAGTAAATTTTAAAAATTAAAAATAAAAAATTTATTTATTTAAAAATCAGTTCTGGGGAACCAATGTGTGATTTTATAAAATTCTTCTCACAACCATCTTTTTAGAAGGCAAAAACATTATTATATTGCCCATTTATCAAAGAGAATACTGATAATAAAGGTTAAGTGACTTATACAAGGTCACATATCTAATGAGCATCAGTCCCAGGTATAAATCACAGGCCATATGACTACCAATCCAATGCTACAACTTTCATACCAAAGGGTCTAAGGAGAGAAAAGCCATTTATAAGAGATGTTATAAAGGTAGGAATGACAGGACTTGGCAAATGTGGATATGATGAGTAAGAGAGTGTAAGGTCCTTCTTGTCGGGGAGGAGCCAAGATGGTGGCTGGAAAGCAGGGACTTGCTTAATCTCTCCCTGAAATCCCTCCAAACACCTGTAAAAATGGCTCTGAACAAATTCTAGAGCTGTGTAACCCGCGGAATAGCAAAGGGAAACAGATCTCCAGCCAAGGAGAGCCTGGATGGTCACCAGAAAGGGTCTATCACAGAGTGCTGAGAACAGAGGGAAGTCCAGCATGGGCTGTGCTGGGACAGACCAGACCCTGAATCAGTCAGCCAGAACAGGCCTTGAGGTCTTGAAACAATGAGCTGTGGCAGTTACCAGACTTCTCAACCCACAAACGCCAGAGAGCAGGTTAGGGGGAAAATGCGGGATTGAGTTCAGAGTGGTCCAGGCCACCAGCTCTGGGGGTAGAGAAGATGGTGCAGCTGTAGGGGTAGCAGCAGCAGAAAGCTCCTGAGGCTGCTTCTAGAATACAGCGTCAGCTGCCTCCTGAGTCCCTGGCTCACATGGTGGGAGGAATCTAGCAGCAGATCAGAGCGGGACTGCAAGAAGTACTTTGTGGGCACAAATGGAGATTCTGTTGCTGTGCCCTGCTTGGATCTGTGTTGCAGTCCTGGTTGGCAGTTCTTGGGGGAGGAGGAGCGCTGCTGGGACAGAGCTTGGACCCTAAAGCTTGGGACAAAATACTCTCTATTCTACAAGCAGTCATATCCTGACAAAAAGCTCAAGGGTCAAATAGTTAGCTGGGAACATAAACAGGCCGGGAAAATGAACTCAGACTCAAACACACACTCAAATTCAAACTCTAGATTCCTTTTTTGGTGACATAGAAGATCTAAACATACAGCCAGAAGAAGTCAACAAAGTCAAAGAGCCTACATGAAAAGCCTCCAAGAAAAATATGAGTTGGTCTCAGGCCATGGAAGAGCTCAAAAAGGATTTGGAAAAGTAAGTTAGAGAAGTAGAGGAAAAATTGACACAAGAAATGAAAGTGATGCAAGAAAACCATGAAAAACAAGTCAACTAATTGCTAAAGGAGACCCAAAAAAATACTGAGGAAAATAACTCCTTAAAGAATAGACTAACCCAAATGGCAAAAGAGTTCCAAAAAGCCAATGAGGAGAATGCCTTGAAAGGCAGAATTAGGCAAATGGAAAAGGAGGTCCAAAAGACCACTGAAGAAAATACCACCTTACAAATTAGATTGGAGCAAGTGGAAGCTAGTGACTTTATGAGAAACCAAGATATTATAAAACAGGACCAAAGGAATGAAAAAATGGAAGACAATGTGAAATATCTCTGGCCTGACATGGAGAATAGGTCAAGGAGAGATAATTTAAAAATTATTGGACTATCTGAAAGCCAGGATCCCAAAAAGAAAACTAGGAATATTGTCACTAAATTCCAGAGTTTCCAGGTCTGGAATTGGTGACAATATTCCTAGGAGTTTTCTTTTGGGATATTTTTCAAGATGTGATTGGTGGATTCTTTCAATTTCTATTTTACCCTCTGGTTCTAGAATAACAGGGCAGTCTTCCTTGATAATTTCTTGAAAGATGACGTCTAGGCTCTTTTTTTGATCATGGCTTTCAGGTCATTTTGAGAGTATCCAGATTTATATTTTGGGGGGATTAAGATAGTCAGAGCATAGTAACCCTTGCTTTTCAATGTTGTATCAATCAATTAGTAATGATATCATCAAACAGTAAGAGAAGTAAAGATAAAGTTGGGTGAGAATTCCCAATTAAAGGAGCACAAAAAACATGGATTTAATTTGCATGATTTTAAGTGAGGCTAATTTGGTGAATATATAATTCCATACCTGTGGAGACTCCTGCGCAGATGCAGAATGAAACCCTTCTATGCCATCCTCTGTGAATATTATCTAGGATTTCCCACATAACTGACTTACAGAAAAAATAAAAATAAAACATTTTTGTTCTTCTCTTGTCATTTTTCAAAATTCACTTCATTGGGGAACCAATGTGGGATTTTATAAAATTTATAAAGTTCTCTTTTTAGCATTTAAGGTTCTTAATACATGGTCACTACCTACCTTTCCAGCTTACTTCACTTTACGCATAATCCAAGCACTATATTATCTAGTCTCCTTGGAGTTCCTCGCACTTGGATTTATTTTCTCAAATTCAGCTTTACATTGAAACTATTCCAAGGGAATGGCATTCTGATTACTTCTCTGGATATTTTAATTTCATGCCAGTACTACTAGGATGATGAGACAATTTACAGAGTATAAGGGAAGCTGGTGGTGCAGTGAGTGGATATAGTGCTGGATCTAGAATCGAGATGACTAAGTTCAAATCTACTTGGACTTGCTATATACTTTGTTATGGACTAGAATAAATGGGTTTCTTTTCTACCTGAAAATTGTGTTCATTATTGAATTTTTATTTGGTGAGGAGTTCTGGAGGCATTGAATAACCAAGTAACTGAACCAGAAATGTGAAAAATAAAGAAAGATTTAATGAGTTTGCCAGTGAGAGTGGCTCTTCCATTTGGGTAGAAAGACATTATTCAGTGAGGGAGCAGTGCTTTTTATGGGGTTGGAGAGAAATGAGGATGGGGCAAAACTTGATTGGTCAAGGTCTCTTTTGCTAAGTATCTAGGTTCATCCTGCACAAAAATTCTTTTACCTAGTTTCAAGATTAGAGGTTTAACAAAAAATGATGGGAGTGGGGATGGGGAGCACTAGACTGTTTTTCAGAACACATTGCACGACAAGATACCATGATATATCCTATTTTTGGTTACCTGCATTGCAAGCCCTAATGGGAGAGTTCAGACATACATGTGTGAACAAAAAAGAGCAATTCTCAAAATGGAGTAGCTCTAGATACATAGAATAAAGCTTTGGATATAAGGCTTAGTTAGCACCTAGCCTCCACTCTAATTAATGAAACAGCTATTATAAACTAGCTTTAAACTGAAAAAGCACATCCTAGACTAAGAAATGTTAAGGGAACAGAGCAATATGATTCTAGCCCAGTTGCCCCCTCTTTCTGAGAGCAGAGTGGCCAATCTTTTGGTTCCAACCTCCTGCTTCTCCTTGTGACAGGAATCATTTCCCTTGTAAAAGAACAGGAGAGAATGAGCTAGAGATGTCTATTATGACTCCTTTCAAGCCACACAATACCCCCATGCAACATATGGGGATCAGCTCTCATTACATAGGTATGGAACAAAATTATCAAGAGAGGCTCTAATTTACAGGAGTCAATACTCAAGCAAAGGAAGAGTAACAAAATCAACGGCCTCAGATATATTTATACAAATGTGCAGAGAATGTGTAAAGGAAGTGTGAACTAGAAGATTTCAGTTTGACCTCACTGGAATCAATGAGACCTAGTGGGATAAAACCCATTTCTGAACTCGTGGCAGGAAAAGAAAGAAAATAAATAAAATAGTTCAAAAGATATAGGTATTTTAAAATGTGAATTCAAAGAGAAATTAACTTCCATTGGTAAAAGATATACACAATACTGAGGCAAGGGTATGTTTTTAAAAAAAAAGAAACATGAGTGGGTTAATCCTGTAAAAAATATCATAGAGCTAAAATTCAGGAAGAATTAAATCTTGCAATGAATGATAATTACAAAAACACTTAAAAACACTTTTTTTAACCTGTGACAAGAGTGATATATTTTCCACAAAATAATTTCTATATAATTACCTAAAAAGAAATGGTTCAATTATCAAGGAAGAAAGAAATAAAGTGAACTGAGTTCTTTTTCTTTAATTCTTTTGCCTCTACAAATGTAAATAATTTCAAAATTCAATGTAGAAAATAAAAATGGATGGTAGAGCCAGGATGGTGGAGTAAAAGCAGGAACTTGCTTGAGCTCTCCCCCACATCCCTCCAAATACCTGTAAAAATGACTCTGAACAAATTCTAGAGCATCAGAACCCACAAAATGACAGAGTAAAACAAATGTCCAGCCCGACACAACCTGGAAGGTCAACAGGAAAGGTCTGTTGCTCCAGTCTGAGAGAGGGGCGCCATCCAGCATGGGTAGTGCTGGCACAGATGGGGCCAAAACAAGAGCAAACATGGAGCAGGTCTCAGGGCACTAAATCAGAAGCAGCTGTGGCAGCTTCCAGACTTCTCAAACTACAAATGCCAAAGACAACTTATAAGGTCATTAGGAAAGGTCTTTTGGACCGGGGTGAAAGGGAAGTGTGGTCTGGTCCCAGCCCCAGGGTGGCAGCAGGAGCAGCTGCTTCTAGAGCTCTTAGCCCACAGAAGGTGGGGGGATCAAGCAGCTGATCAGAGGGGGATTGCAGGGATCTCTTTGCTGGTGCTGAGGCAGAATTCTCTTTCATTGCCTGTGCTTGGATCTGGGTGGCTGTCCTGGGTGGTGATCCTGGAATGAGGAGGAGTGCTGGTGTGGCAGAGCTTGTGGCAGTGGTGTACAGGGAATCCTCCTTACAATTTCAAGGCAGAAAAGAGTGCTTTTGGTAACTCACAGACCAGAGCATTGACCAAAAGAAGGATAAACACTTCTCCTTTGATCATACAACCTTGGAAGAGCTAAAAATTTACAGGTCCCTAGAAGTTTCTCTGAAAATAGCTGGAAAAATCCCTGAGGCTTGGGACAGCTTGCCCTCCACCCTGGAAGCAGAGTTCTACCTTAACAAAGAGCTAAAAAGTCAAGTAGTTGACTTGGAAAATTAGCAAACAGCGGGGAAAAAAATCAAACTACAGAATCTTACTTTGGTGACAAAGAAAATCAAAACATACAACCAGAAGTCAACAAAGTCAAAGCTCCTATATTCAAAACCTCCAAGAAAAAGATGAATTGGTCACAGGCCATGAAAAATATCAAAAGGTATTTTGAAAATCAAGTAAGAGAAGTAGAGGAAAAAATTGGAAGAGAAATAAGGGTGATGCGAGAAAATCATGAAAAATGAGTCAGCAGCTGCTAAAGGAGACACAAAAAATGCTGAAGAAAATAACACCTTAAAAATAGACTAACCCAAATGGCAAAAGAGGTCCAAAAAGGGAATGAGGAGAAGAATGCCTTAAAAAGCATACTTAACCATTTGGAAAAGGAGGTCCAAAAGACCACTGAAGAAAATAATTCCTTAAAAATTAGAATGCAGCAAATGAAAACTAATGGTTATATAAGAACATAAATTATAAAACAGAACCAAAAGAATGAAAAAAAAATTAGAAGACAATGTGAAATATCTCATTGGAAAAACCACTGACCTGGAAAATAGATCCAGGAGAGAGAATTTAAAATTTATTTGACTACCTGAAAGCCATGACCAAAAAAAGAACCTAGACATCATCTTTCAAGAAATTATCAAGAAAAACTGCCCTGATATTTTAGGACCAGAGAGCAAAATAGTAACTGAAAGAATCCACTGATCATAGGAAATATCCTAGGAGTATTATAGGCAAATTCCAGAGTTCCCAGGTCAAGGAGAAAATATTACAAGCAGCCAGAAAGAAACAATTATTGTATTGTGGAAACACAATCAGGATAATACAAGATCTATCAGTTTCTACATTAAGGGATCAAAGGGCTTGGAATATGATATTCCAGAGGTCAATGGGGCTAGGATTAAAACCAAGAATCACCTACCAAGTAAAACTGAGTATAATTCTTCAGGGGAAAAATGGACATTCACTAAAATAGAGAACTTTTAAGTATTCTTGATGGAAAGACCAGAGTTGAATAGAAAATTTGACTTTCAAATATAAGAATCAAGAGTACCATGAAGAGGTAAACAGGAAAGAGGAATCATAAGGGACTTATTAAAGTTGAATTGTTTATATTCCTACATGGAAACATGATATTTATTATTCATGAGACCTTTCTCAGTATTAGGATAATTGGAGGAGTGAGTTGAATATGAAAGGATGAAATCTAAAAAGTAAAATTAAAGAGTGAGAAAGGAATTTGTAGGGAGAAGGAGAGAGGGAGAGGTAGAATGGGGTAAATTATCTCACACAAAAAAGGCAAGAAAAAGTTTTTGCACTGGAGAGGAAGAGGATGTATTATGAGGGCAGAATTTATAATTTCAAAAAGAATCATATATATGTCTGAAAGGTTTGGAACCGCCAGATATAAGGAATTCTCAAAGTAGGAGGCAGAAGAATCAAAGCATATATTTAGGCTCCACAGTAACCAACCCACAAACCAGCATCCTCATTTTGATATTTTGATCAAAAGCTTCCAGGCCTAGTAAGTCTGCCTCACAAGAGTAACCAGGAGGCCACAGAGAAGCATGATGGTATAAAGCAAAATCATATACATGCTTCCCCTCTATGGTAAAAAGATTACCCACTGGCCTCAAGTCCTTGTTCAGCACACCTCAATCCACACGTAGGTCAGCTCTGCTACCGGCAGCTCCTGCTTCAGCTTTGGCTGTAGCTGTCTCTGGCTCCAACAGAAGCTGTTTTTAACCATCTGGCTAGCAGCTTCTGCAGGGGTGTAAGGTACTCCGGGGAAAGCACAGGCTCTTTTGATCTGCTTAACCAAGGGAAGCAAGGTGAAGGGGCCAACAAGCTTACTCCAATCCAACATACAGACAGCATTCAGTTAGTTCAGGGGAAAAAGCCAAACTATTCAAGGGCACTTGTTGACTAAGTGCTAAGGAGCCCATTTTTGGTTACCGACACAGAGGGGCAAGGTGAGAGGGAATGAGTGAACCTTACTCTCATGGAATTTGGCTTAAGGAGGGAATAAAATGAACACTCAATTGGCTATGAAATATCTTACCCTAAAGGAAAGTAGGGTGAGAAGGGGATAAGGGATGGGGGAATGATAGAAGTGAGGACAAATGGGAGGAGAGGGTAATCAGAAACAAACACGTTTCAGGAGTAATAGGGTCAAAGGAGAGAATAGAATAGATGGCAGCTGGATTGAATGGAGGAAAATATTGTCAGTCTTTCACAACATGACTATTATGGAAGTGTTTTCCATGTTTACACATGTATGACCTATATTGAATTGCTTGCCTTCTCAATTAGGGTAGGGGGGATGAAGGGAGAGAATGTGGAACTCAAAGTTTTTTTTTAATATTTTTTTATTTTTAGTTAACACACACGGTTCTACATAATTTTGAGTTCCAGATTTTCTCCCCTCCCTCCCCCCTCCCTCCCCAAAATGGCATGGAAGCTCATATAACTACCATGTATAACTTTGCATTGAATTAATTTATACACTAGTCAAGTTGTGGAGAATAATTATGACCAATGGAATGAGTCATGAGAAAGAAGAGATAGAACCCAAAAAAAAAAAAAAACCCAAGAACAAAAACAAAAGGGAAGAAAAAAGGCGAGCATGTAGTGTGCCTCAATCTGCATTCAAACTTCACAGTTCTTTCTCTGGATGAAGATAGCATTTTCCATCGTGAGTCCCCTGGAGTTGTCCTTGCACCCTGCGTCGCTGAGAAGAGTGAAGTCTGTTAGGGTTGGTCCTCACGGAATCCATATATCTGTGGTTGTGTACAATGTTCTCCTGGCTCTGCTCCACTCACTCAGCATTATGTCGTGTCAGTTTTTCCAGGTTGTTACGAAGTCCGTATCATCCCCATTTCTTATGGTACAATAGTATTCCATTACCTTCATATACCACAGCTTGTTCAGCCATTCCCCAATTGATGGGCATCCCTTTGATTTCCAATTCTTGGCTACCACAAAGAGAACCACTATAAATATCCTTGTATATATGGGTCCCTTTCCCTCTTGTGTGATTTCTTTGGGATACAACCCTAGAAGTGGTATTGCTGGGTCAAAGGGTATGAACATTCCTATGGCCCTTTGGGCATAGTTCCAAATTACTCTCCAAAATGACTGGATCATCTCACAACTCCACCAGCAATGTAACAATGTTCCAATTTTCCCACATCCTCCCCAGCATTTGTCATCCTCCTGCTTTGTTATTTTAGCCAATCTTACAGGAGAGATGTAGTATCTGAGAGTTGTTTTGATTTGCATTTCTCTAATCAGTAGTGATCCAGAGCATTTTTTCATATGCCTATAGATAGCTTTAATTTCTTCCTCTGAAAACTGCCTGTTCATATCCTTTGACCATTTCTCAATTGGGGAATGGCTTGTATTCCTATATATTTGGCTCAGTTCCCTGTATATTTTAGTAATGAGGCCTTTATCAGAGATACTAGTTGCAAAGATTTTCTCCCAATTTTCTGCTTCCCTCCTAATTTTTGTTGCATTGGCTTTTTTTGTACAAAAACCTATCAATTTAACATAATCAAAATTATCCATTTTGCATTTTGTAATGCTCTCTATCTCTTTTTGGGTCATGGATTCTTTACTTTTCCATAAATCTGATAAGTAAACTATTCCTTGCTCTTCCAAATTACTTATAGTATCAGCCTTTACTCCTATATCATGAACCCATTTTCACTTTATTCTGGTATATGGTGTAAGATGTTGGTCTATGCCCAGTTTCTGCCCTACCCTTTTCCAATTTTCCCAGCAGTTTTTGTGAAATAGTGAATTCTTGGCCCAGAAGCTGGCCTCTTTGGGTTTATCAAAGAGTAGATTGCTATAGTTGTTGACTTCTCCATCTTGTGTCCCTATCCTATTGCACTGATCCACACCCCTGTTTCTTAGCCAGTACCAGGTAGTTTTAATGACTGCTGCTTTGTAGTACAGTTTAATATCTGGTATGGCTAGGCCACCTTCTCTAGCATGTCTTTTCACTAATCCCCTGGATATTCTAGACCTCTTGTTTTTCCAGATGAATTTTGTTATTATTTTGTCCAGCTCAGTAAAATAGTTTTTTGGTAGTTCGATTGGTATGGCACTGAATAGATAGATTAATTTAGGTAAAATTGTCATTTTTATTATATTAGCTCGGCCTAACCACGAGCAACTGATATTTTTCCATTTATTTAGATCTGACTTTATTCGCGTGAAAAGTGTGTCATAGTTATGTTCATACAGGCCCTGGGTTTGTCTTGGCAAATAGACTCCCAAATATTTTATAGTGTCTACAGTAACTTTGAATGGAATTTCTCTTTCTATGTCTTGCTGTTGGGCTTTGCAAGTAATGTACAGGAATGCTGAGGATTTATGTGGGTTTATTTTATATCCTGCAACTTTGCTAAAGTTGTTTATTATTTCAAGAAGTTTTTTACTTGATTCACTAGGATTCTCTAAATAAATCATCATATCATCTGCAAAAAGTGATAATTTAGTTTCTTCTTTTCCTATTCTAATTCCTTCAATTTCTTTTTCTCCTCTTATTGCTACAGCTAGTGTTTCTAGTACCAATTTGAATAATAGGGGTGATAATGGACATCCTTGTTTCACCCCTGATCTTATTGGGAATGCATCTATCTTATCTCCATTACAAATAATGCTTGTCGATGGTTTTAGGTAGATGCTATTTATAATTTTAAGGAAGGTTCCATTTATTCCTATGCAGAACTCAAAGTTTTAAAAAAAAGTTACAAATTATTTTTACATGCAACTGGAAAATAAGATATACAGGCAATGGGATATAGAAATCTATCTTGCCCTACAGGAAAACAGAAGGGAAGGGGATAAGAGTGGAGGGGGTTGATAGAAGGGAGGGCTGACTAGGGGAAGGAGGACTCAGAATGCATTTTGGGGTGGGGGCGGAGAGAAATGGGGAGAAAATGTAGAATTCAAAATCTTGTCGTAGTGAATGTGGAAAACTAAAAATAAATTAATAAGCATAATAACAATAAAATTAATAATAAAAGACTTACCTGAAAAAATTTAAAAAACTAAAAAAAATTAAAATGGTTAAAAAGGAATTCAAATCCAAGACAATTAAGGAACTCTTAAGGAGTACTTGCAGCTGACCCTTTTCAAGTGGACAGACCTGGTTAAGCAATTTCCAGGTGCTAAAAGGTTTGGCGTTGTTGTTGTTCTTGTTTGTTTGTTTTTTGTTCAGCCTGTAGCTATGGTCATGAAAATTAGAGCAATAAGGGTATACCACCTGTGTTTTTGCAGAGGTATAAAGGAGACTTTATGAACTTTCATTAGCTATGCTGTACAATGTAACTTGGATTCTACCACATGCTACATGCCTGGAATACCCCAATTCTTTCAGTTTCCTGCCCAGCACTTTGCTGTTATGGAGACTGTCCTTTAAGGCCTTCTTCCTCCCCCCCAAATCCCCCACCACCCAAGTAGGATCATTTGAATTAATCTCTGTGAAACAGTTGCTCTCTCTGCATTTGAAACTCTTCAAGTGGTTAAACTTTCCTCTGTGTTGCTCCCTTTCTTTCCTCTTGTAGAACTGTCTTCTGTACTACTGACCTACCCTATTTGTTTGAGACAAAACACTTGCTTCACCAACATACTCAGATTTTTAAGATAATTCCTAATAAGGACTTAAATGAAAAATCATGGCCAAGGGGAGTGATTCCAATTTGCAATAGAAAGAATAAAGGTGGATTTTTCAAACTAGGAGCCAGTGACTTTGACTTTGATTTCCGGCAAAATTTTAGATTTTTTTTTTTTTTAGTAAAGACAACTTGTGAGCACTTCTGAAATGTAGCTGTGATCATTTATAGACAGAATGGGTTCATAAAGAATGAGTTATGCAAAAGTAACCTGATTTCCTTTTTTGACAGTGTTACTAAGCTGGCAGACATCCCCTTACAAATGTCTTAGAAATCACATACTTTATTTTCAGCAAGGTGTTAAGAGAAATCTGTCCATTATGCTTGGAGAAACAGTGGAGAGACTGGTATTAGATGAAAATATAAGTAGATGAATTCAGAAATTGTTGTATGACTGGACACATATAATAGTTTTAATAGATCTATATTACACTAGAGGGAAGTATCTACAGTAATGGATGATTAATGTGCATTGGTACTTTCTCACAACTTACAATTTTAGAGAGTTACCTCATACACTGAGGGACCCTTCATTTGAGGGGTCCAGTGCTAGTATGTAAGTCAAGACTTGAACCCAGATCCTCCTGACTTCAAGGACAACTCGCTCCACTCTTCAGGATTGCCTCTCAATGCAGTGTTCATTTACATAAATGGAAACATAATATGCAAAGGAGGGAGTTAATAGTCTCATATTTTCTACTCGTATCTGGTCAGGCCACATGTATAATACTATGGTCAGTTCTCTTGATCTCATTTTATGAAGCACATTGTAAAAAATAGAGGTTCGTGCATAAGAGGATGATCAGGATGGTAAGAGAGGACTTAGAAGTTGTCATATGAGGATAATTTGAAGGAACTGAGGATGTTTTCTTTGGAGAAGTGAAGTGTTAATAGTTGTAGGTATTTGGAGACTGTCAAATAAAAAAACAGACTAAATTGCTTCATTCTTTTTTTCTGGAAGTTTTAATTTCATGCCATTACTTCTAGGAGAACTAGAAACAAAAATTAGATATGATGTAAATGCCAACTCAACTCTACAATCCATGCAAGGCAAAACTTCCTAACCAATTATTGGTAGACAAAAGTGGAAGAGATAACTGTGGGAAAAAGTAATTATAATCACTAACCATTCTCCAAAAGAGGCTGAATGAAAACTGATAAAGACTTTTTGAAGATAATTCCTATTCAGGAAGATTTTTATCTAAAGGAATTCTGAGGTTCCTTCTTGATCAGATTATATGATTCATGACCATGCTCCTCCTTTCAAAGCTAAACATTTTACCAATGTTGCTATACATCACTGAGAATACCTTCTACAAAATAAAGATAAGCATCACTTGAAGGGTAATGGAGAAATACATGTTGGGTATGTGTAGGATGTAATATATAACCAAAGAAGAACTCTTGAGAAGAACAGGAGTAAAGATATCACACAGAAATTATATGACAGGAAGAAAAGATGGGCTGGCCACATGACAAGAACACAAGTTGCAGGTAGTCAGAGTGCTCTGATGGTATTCTCTTGGAGAATGCAAGGAAGCTCTAGCACATTTGGTGTATCCCCTACGGTGAACTTTTGAGAGAACATGGATAAGTCATTGAGAATAAACAGGCATGGATGCATTGTGGTTCTATCGCTGGAAAGACCTTATGAATGTTTGAGATGACAGATTTATTTGTATATTTTATGTTCTCTCTGAGGATACAGTCCTTTCTGCCTCCTGCAACTAAACCTTGGTAGAAATTCTACTAATCCTTCAAGAATCAGTTTAAAGGTCCTAGCCTTCATGAAATTCCTCCTGATTTTCTGAATGAAATGTTTTCCATCTTCTAATCTTATATTATACTTTAAAACTGTATAACATAATTTATTCAGCATTATGCTTGTTACAGAGTATTTCACATTTGTAATAAATAACATCAGCTTTTATTTTATTTAACACTTTAAGATTTGCAAGTACTTAAAATAATAGGTTCACAGGTTTATATGTGGAAAGAACCTTAGAGGCCATTAGGTCCAAGACACTCATTTTACATATGGATCAATGGAGACCCAGAGTGTTGAATGATTTTCCTAGGGTCATACAGCCAGTAAGTATTGAAAGCAGTGTCTGAAACCAGGTCTCCAAATTATAAGTCCCATGTACTTTCTACTACACCATACTAAGAGAAAAGATCCTGTATAATGTTTTATACATAGTAATCACTAAGTAAATGAACATTAAATAAATGGCCAAATTCATGACATTCAACAAGATTTGCCCTTTGTTTACCATTCTTGATCTACAAATCCCTCAAAATATTTGAACATTTTTTTTCTGGGTACTCTTTCTAGATCAGTATTTCCAAAGGTAACAGACATATTAATACACACACACACACGCACTTACATTTTGAAATCTATTAATAAGGCCCTGAGGTATTTTTCTTGAAGACCTGAGGATAAGTTCACTAAAAATAAAGAAATGAGAAATATAAGATGATTTTCATATTGAAACTTTTAATAAATATATTAATATATATAAATATTCTTGAAATATAATTTCATTATTTAATTTTTCTCACAGAAATCTTGTTTGGCATAGAATATCAGTATTATATGAAGCACAGTTTGAGAAATGTTGCCCTGAAAGATAGATCTTATCAGGATATTTATAAGTAATCAGATTATGGCATCAATAGACCAAAGATAGAGTAATTTTTATGATACGTGTTAAAATATTCTCTATTCAGTATCATTAGTCTTATGCTTAACATTATAATTATTACTTTTCAAAAAAAAAATCTTGTCTAGTATCTGTCTAGCTTTTATAGTCACAGACATTAGAATCCAAAGACAGGATAAAGTCATATCATACCAAGATTTTTTGAATGAGCTATGGTAAGTAAGGAAAAAGAAGATTAAGAGTTAATGTGATTCATCTTCTGTAAACAGGAGCACAAGTCTGACATTCGTATAAGACTGGTGATTTGTGGAGATAATGATTACTCAATGATCTGTGCCTATATGAGGGACAGAGTTGGTAAGAACTGAGTAGAAGAGATCTTAATCTTCTAACTTCCAATTTTGAGAGAGGAGACATGGTTATGAAGTCTCTTCAGGGAGAAGTCCTTGAAAGGACAGAAAGACTTTAGAAAGAAAGCACCTAGAGTAGCTGGCACCACTAACATGTCCCTATTCCCAGATTCACATACTGGAGACTCTGGGAATTTCCCCAAGTGTGAGGTTGGAGATTCTTGGTTAAGGTAACTTCCTCTTAGTAGGAGAGCTCATTCATATTGTACATTTTCTGGCATATTCTTATCTGTATAATGTCCCTTGTTTCTGTTTTATATGGGCTTGGATAAATGTGTTTATTTACTATTCACTAAGAATCATAGTCTTTGTCTAATTGGCATTTGGTGGGAAGTAAAGCCTTTGGTTATAATTAGGTACAGACTTTCACTATAAAAGCAATCAAGAGAGTGACGTGAACCTAAGAATATTTATCCTAAACTACCAATACTTAAAGGGGCAGAAAGATATAATTCTACTCTGGTACCCCGCTCTCTGAGGAAAGTAGATTGGCTAGATCAACCTCACATTCCCCTCTTGGAAGGAATCAAAGTCTTTCATAGAGAAGAGTGGCAGAGGAAATTCTAAAGATATCAGTTAATGCCTCCCTTTGAGCAACTACTAGATAAGCCCATGTGGATACACATGACCTATATGGGCAGCATAAACAACGTATCCTTCAAATATTTGCAGTCTTGCCCTATGAGAGAACCACAGAATTTTATTTTTATAAGACTCCAGATACCTTCTTATCCAACTTGCAACCGAATATCAATCCCTTTCCAAATATCTCTAAAAATGATTATTTACCCTTCTCTCTTTTTCTCTCAGCCCAGACAGCCACAGCATGGGTAAGTGCCGTGGTCTTCATACTGCTCGAAAACTCCGAAGCCACAGGAGAGACCAAAAGTGGCATGACAAACAATACAAGAAAGCTCATTTGGGCACTGCCTTGAAGGCTAACCCATTTGGAGGAGCATCTCATGCCAAAGGGATTGTCTTGGAAAAAGTTGGTGTGGAAGTCAAGCAGCCCAATTCTGCCATCAGGAAGTGTGTGAGAGTCCAGCTGATTAAGAATGGCAAAAAAAATCACTGCCTTTGTTCCCAATGATGGCTGCTTGACCTTTATTGAGGAAAATGATGAAGTTTCAGTTGCTGGATTTGGTCAAAAAGGTCATGCTGTTGGTGATATTCCTGGAGTCCGATTCAAGGTTGTAAAAGTTGCAAATGTTTCTCTTCTGGCCTCGTACAAAGGCAAGAAGGAAAGACTAAGATCATAAAAATTGTATGATGTCTTTGTCATAGTAAAAAAATTTTCATGTAAAAAAAATGTCCAGGTAGAGACCGCAAGTGTTGGGAGACCTTCTGAGAAAGCCCATTCCATTTTTCTTTTTTTTTAATCAGTAATTCTTGCTAATTGCAATTATTTCCTTAAAACAATACAAAATGTCTGAAATTTATATTCTTTGTTTTTAGTTCTAAGAAGGATTAAATGTTCTGCTTAATCTTAAAGAAGGCCAATGTAGAATACAAATAGAAAAAGAATTTCCTATGTGTAAGGCACTGAAGGTACACAAACAAAATGAAAAACAATCCCTGCCTTCCATGTCCTTATATTTTACTAGGGAAGAAAACAACTATGTCAGAACTTCCACTTGTATTCACGATCCCATTTCTTAGAGACTTTTCTTTTGATCATTCTCTCTCTTTCTGTTTCTTCAGTTTCTCCAGGATTGGGGAGGTGATAGCCCTGCTATACTCTGCCCAAGCAAATTACATATGGAATATTATTTTCTGTTCACATTTATGAAAAGTAAGCTGAATGTGGAAGGATCTTGATATTTTTTTAAAACTTCGTTCTGTCATTTAGGCACAAGCCTATAAGAATAACTTTTAGTAATTAAATAATTGCAATTATAAGAATTTCTGCTTAAAAAGAAAGGTCCAAACTGGGCAAGTTTCTCTATGCCTATGAAGATCTTTCTGACATAAGCCATTTAGAAAAACTCCACAATAAGAGTGAACATAGAAACAGAGTCCGGATGAATGTTCAGTTAACATTTTGCTTCATCAAATGGAATAATGGTTACTTAAAATGTCAGTGCAGCTAGAAGAATTATTTTTCTTAAATAAATCTCTCTTTCACCGCTTCCCCTAAGGACCTTCCTTTCTACCTCAACAAAGATGACCACTGGAGATATTTCTATTAATGGAAATATTTTTTTTTAAAAAAAACACTGCTCCCTTCCCTTTACCTAATCATTATTCTAATCTTGTTTCCTGGGTTGAGCAGGAGCAAAGGTCTTGGAGGGAGGGTTTGAAATTTGTTAGTCATTTGATAATAATGATGTGAAAATATTTTAGTGAAGGACATTGTTTGGGGAATAGATAGTTTAAGAAAGATTGATGTATTTTTTCCATTCTGGTAGCACCAACAACTTCACATCTAACTATGATCTTAATATTATTTGATAATATGTAGCTTAAAGAATCAATATCTGCTTCTGAAATTCGGCCATTTGACTTTGATTTGGGAAGATTTAAGGAGTGAGCTTACAGCATTCTGTTTTTCTCCAGAGAACAGAAGCAGGAATAACTGGTTGCAATTGTAAGCAAAGATTTTGCCCTAAAGCAAAGTCTTTCTAACAATTAGAGCTCTTCCTTGTGAAATGGTCTATCAAAGAGACTCTCCTTTCTTATAAGTCTTGGACACTTGGACCTCTGGCCACTTGACACTGATGTTGAAAAAAAGAAATTTCAGTCAAATGGATTGAAGTAGATAGTTTGTAATTCCTTCTAGTCCTACATTTCCAGAATTCTGCATCAGCTTAAACTTATTTCTCCCTCATCTTCCTTGAATTTGCATGAGGTCTTGGGAGGTAAATACTGGGGAGAGGATTGAGTTCATTGGAATTTTAAGCTGGTCCATAAACCAAAAAGTCTCATATTCAAAGCTCCCTGGCCATATCCTCAGACTTGAGAAACTTCATGTATCTATGAGACAGAATCTTGTCCACACTCTCATCAATTGGAGTGTCTTTTAAGTGTTCTATACTATGGAATCTCCCAAATATTGATGATGGTTGAATAACCACTGTTTGGGAATGTTGGCAAAGAAGATTAACTTTTCAGATAAGAATTGGACTAGGTAACCAGGTGACCTCAAAAGGACCTAACAACTTTAAGATTTTATAACATGCACACATGCAGTGTAAAATAATAGCATTATTGACATATTTATGATAATAATATCTTGTACTTATAAAACCCTGTAATAGTTTCAAAATATTTCAAAGATATTTTTCCATTTGATTTTTAAACAGACCTACTTGTGATGTTTAAGAATTTTTAAAAAATAGGCCATTAACACATCACCAAATCTTTTTCTCAGGGAAAATCTTTTTCCATAGTACCATAGATAAATACTTGATAAATGATTAAATTCTGGGATTTACAAAGAGGGAAAAGTTAGAGACTATGCCCTATATTAGTTAGTCTCCCTCTTTGCCATTGATTATATTTTATTTTATTCAGTACAACATTTTATGATGTTGTTCTTTTTTCTTTTTCTTTCCTCACCATTTTATGTGTTTGAAACATTTTTCAATTTCTAAATCACAAGGCCTGTGATTTCAGTGAATGTAGTAGGGTTTATGACAATCAGGTGTGAGTCTGAGAAAAGGATAAACCTATTTAAGAGACCTAGGGTCAAGATAAATATTTGAATGCAAGCACAGAAGTTCAGCCCTGTCCCCTGAACTGTCTTTGTAGGATCTACCAGAGTAAAAAGTCTTCCAATATGCTATTCATTTCAATGTCTTCAATGCTTTTATGGGATATGTTGCCTTTGTTTACCATTTATTCATCAAGGTTCTGCTGTGGCAGCTTGTGTGGTTGTAACCTTAGGTACTTCAGAGAATGAACTGGGGTAAATAATGGAGAACTATGATGCGTATGGCCTACTGTGCAACACTGTTTGTAAAAGACTACCTGTTCCCCAGTAATATCTTCAGTGATGGTGTTCATGATGCATGTGTAGAAGAATTTCACAAAAATTTCATAGAGATGGAAGAGTAGGCATTGAGGTCAGGAATCATTGTTTTTCACTTATTCAATAAGCATTTAAGTACCTATCGTTTGCCAGGTATTGTGCTAAACATTTACAAATATTATCTTATGTGATCTACCCAAGAACACTTCAAAGTAGGTGCTATTATTATCCCTACTTCAGAGTTCAGGAAACAGAACCAGATAGCAATCAAGTGAAGAATTACAGAAAAAAATATATGTCTGAGGCCAAATTTGAACTCCTGTCTTCTTAACTCCAGGCCAAGTCCTCTATCCACCATAAACCTTGCTGCCTTTAATTTAGAATCTATAAACTTAAAATTGGTTATTCAGCACCCTTAATCCTTTTTTCTACTGGTTGGCTACTATTACTACAGAAACAAAAGAGTCGCTCAAAAATGATGTCCATTTTGATTTTTCCCTTTGTTTTAAAGATTGCCAGGGGTAAAGAAGTCATTACTATCCTAAATTCAGATTGCCTTTGATAAAGAACATAATTCTTAGCCAATTTCTCTGGCTCTATTGCAAGTCTGCTAATGATGTACTGCTATGTACTTAACTGGGCTTGTTTTCAGTAGTTTATTCTCAGAGTAATAGAAAATAACCTTTCAGCAAGCAAGTACCTGCCAGTGTGAATGATCCACTTGAAAAAGATTTGTTTATCCAGGATCACTTTGATGTAATAATGACTCATCAGAGTAGAGCTAATTGACAGATTCTCAAGTTACCTTGTATTTATTATCTGTGCAAAGCTTTTGTGTCTCCTAGAGTATCTTGATCCTTGAGATCTGAGAAGATTTTGTTTGAATCTTGGAAACTTTAGTACCTAGCACAATTCCATAAAAATTTTATTTTTTATGAACTATCTCAGTTTAATTATTTAGCGACTGACAGACCTCACTTGAAACTGCTGAAGATTTTGTCTTACTGAGCAATCCTATATATCAACTGCATTAACTAACCAAACTGGCCCTCTAATTTGATGGTGGAATCTCATTTTGAAACTCCTAGTCCTCTTCAGGATTTTCTTCAAAATTCATGACAAGGAGTTGAGAAGATTATAATATGAATCCTGCAGTATGGCATGTACAATAAAAAACAACTCAACATCATGTTAAATATGGCACTTTAGGCAGCAGGAGAGAAAATGCCAATGGGTTAATGCTAACTATAAACTTTCCTTGATTATTTTCTCTTTGCCAAGTAAAGAAGGCTTTTTTGTGGCTGCTTATCTTTTGTACCTCTGGCATTCAGCTATGATTCTAGAGTAAACAACTGCGTTAAAATCTAATTACTTTTCAATCAAACTCAGCTGTCATTTGATTTAAAATATTGGTACTTCCTCTTCGTTTTTTTTTCTTTTTTTGTCTCTCTTCTTGTGTTTTTCTTTTTTAAACACATATTCTGAGGAGCTGAGTGTGCTAGGATATTTATCTGGGGTAGAATCTTCCAGGAGCTTCTTTAATTGATACAAGTTCACATCTATTCCATAGTACTTATTCTCACTTATATGATTTTGAGATCTTCATGTACTGCTTTGAACTATCCTAAATCCAGATCGCCTTTGATAAAGGATGTACATTCTTAGCCAGTTTTTCTGCATCCATTGCAAGACCTTGACTTCTTTTTCAAGTGAACCTAGAGTCATTTAGGGTAAGCATGTGCTAAAAAAGTCTCTGGCTTACCTTCTGGCTAGGGCTTGGTAGGCCCAAGAGGAGGATTTTCATAAAAGTGTCTCCTGGTTTGCCAGATTTCTGTTCCTAGGACCCTGCGGCTCCAACTTGCCCAGTTCCCTGGCCCACTTGTAACTACCCCTCAAATCTGCCTCTTCCTCTTCACACCCCCACCCCATACACACTATGATTAGCAATCCATCACCTTTAAATTATTTGGATATTTTAAAAAAAATATTACCACTCCAACATTTTTAATTAAGCCAAAACCTAAATTAGTCAATCAGCAAACTAGCATTTATTAAGTGCCATTGTATCCCAGGAATTGTGCTAAGCATGGAGGATACAAACAAATGTGAGGGGCAGGCAATCCTTATTTTCAAAGAGCTCACAGCTTAATTGGGGAGATGACATGCAGATAACTATGTACAAAGAAGATATATAGAGGATAAATTGGTGACAGTTTCAGAGCGAAGTCAGGAAAATTAAGAAGGGCTAGGAAAGACTTCTGGCAGAAAGTGGGATTTTAACTGGAGAAATTAGTAGGCAGAGTAGAGAGGGCGTTCTAGGCATGAGGGACAGGCAACGTAAATGCTTGAAATCAAAAGATGGAAAGCAAATGTCATTGGATTACAGATTATATGGATTACAGAGTATAATAAGGTGGAAGATGACAGAAAAAGTTAAAAAGCGTGGGACTAGGTATGAAGATCTTTAAAAGTCAAACAGGATTTTATATTTGATCCTAGTAGCAATAGGGAGACACTGGAGTTTATTGAGGGGAGAAGGGGCAAAATGACATGATCAGGCCTGTGCTTTAGGAAGATCAATTGACAGCAAAAGGAGGCTGGATTGGATTGGGGATCCATTTGAGGCAAGGAGAGTAATCTTCTGTTTAGTCACCAAGGAGCTGCCTGCACCAGGATGGAGGCAGTATCAGAGGAGAAAAGAAAGGATATAGGAGAGATGTATTTAAGGTAAAAAGTGACAAGACATGATTTGATTGGATATGGGAGTTGAGAGAGTGAGGGATGACTAGAAGGATGATACTATCCTCAACAATGATAGGGAAGTTGAAAAAAGTGGAATGTTTTGAGAAAAAGATAATGAAATCAGTGTTGGACATATTGAATTTTCAATTGTCTATGAGAGATCCCATTTGAGAAGTCTAATAGGCAGTTGGAGATGTGAGACTTGAGTTGGCAAGAGTGGTTAGGGCTGGACCAGTAAATCCGACAATCATCTGAATAGGGATAGTAATTTAAACCTTGGGATTTAATGATTATAAAGGGTGCCATTTAAGAAAAAATAGACCTAGATGTAAACTCTATATTGAGATCTACATCTAGGTCATATCTTCTTAGATGTAAAAGTCACAAAAAAGTTGTTTGAAGAACAAAATTACAGAATAGAAGAGTTGGAAAGGGCCATGGGGGGAAAAACTGCAGAATGGGAAAATTGGAAGGGGCCTTTACAATCCCATATGCAAAGCTATCCCCACAATAGCATGCTTGGCAAGTGGCCATTCAGCCAGTGCTTAAAGACCCCCAAGGAAAGGAAGCACATCACTTCTCAAGGAAGCTTTTTTTTAATCAAGATTAAATCTGTCTTTTTGCAAGTTTCACTTATTCCTCTTGATTCTACCCTGGTTCCATCCTTCTCTCCCAAGACAGACGATTAAATAATACAACACAGCTATCCTATCTTGGCTGAGTTTTCTTTTTTCTAGATTAAACATTCACGGTTCCTTCAACCAAACCTCATATGTCACAAACTCAAGGCCATTGACCATTCCAATTGCCCGCCTCTGGATGCTCTGAAGTTTATCAATGATTTGGGTTTGGGGGGGCAGGGTTTGGTTGTTGTTGTTTTTTTATTTAATTCATAGTGTCTTGAACTGAACACAATATTACAAATGAGGTACTGCAAGGGACAAAGTATAGTCAGTTTATCTCCTATCTATTCCTGGAAATTAGGACACCATTTTAATAAGACTATGTCACAGTCTTTTATTTATCTTCTTTTACTTGAAATTTCTCCATCTCTTGTACATTTAATTTTAAAGTCCAAGCTGGTTGGTGCATACCTGGGCATGTACATTGTACTCTTCAGATAATTCCCACTTTGTTTTCATCTCATTGCAAATGTTTCCCTTTGTCTCTTCAGAATGAGAATTTATCACATCTTAGCTACCTTTCCCTGAGGCATTTTAGTTTTTGAGCTCCTATATTTCTTCCTCATATACGGACCTTTGCTTTCCTAAAATCTAGGGTTCATTTGTAACTGTATTTTAAAAAAATAAATTTCAGATGGAGAGATTCCTTTCCCTTAAGGTTTCCACTTCAGCAATTAGTTCATTTTTGTTAGTAAGAATTGGGTACAAACCAGAATTTCTTATTTTTGATGAAATTATCACTAAAAGAAGATAAAATATTGTTAACTGTTCTGTGTTGGCAAAGAGACAGAGAGATGTACACTAAGTATAAAGATAATTTACATCCCTCCACATTACTTTATTAGGCATCTGCCAGGTTTGTGATCTATTTCCCTACCTCTTCATCTACTTCTTTCTGTTCTAGCAGTCCTTACTATATTTTAGTAGCAAAATCACTCTTATTTTTTTCTCCCTTGAACCTCTCCAAATACTTTCCAGCATTCTTCTCTTTCTCATTCCTGGATTTCTTCACATAGTTCTACCTTTTAATTCCTTTTTTCAATCTAGTAATATTATTTTATTTTTAATAAATTCCAAATTCTCTCCTCCCTTCTAGCCTTTCCCCCATACACAGAAAAGGCAAGCAATATGCTACCCATTATATGTGTGGAGTCAGGCAAAGCACATTACCATGTTAGTCATGTTGCCAAAAAAAAAACCCTAAAGTGAAAAAATATGTTTCAATCTCTAGTCATAGTTCATCAATTCCCTCTCTGAATGTGGGTAGCATTTTTCTCATGAATCCTTTGAAAATGTGAATGTATCAGAGTAGCTATGTCTACCAAAGTTGATTATCTTTACCATATTGCTTTTACTATGCACAATGTTCTCCTGGTATCATTGTTCACTTCACTTTTCATCAATTCACATGAGTCTTCCAGGTTTTTCTGAAGCCATCCTGCTCCTCAGAATATCAGTACAATGGTGTTCCATCACAATCATGTACCACAGCGTGTTCAGCCATTTGCCAATTGATGGGCATCATTTCAGCTTCCAATTCATTGACACCACAAAAGTTGCTCCTATAAATATTTATTTTTGACATATACATCCTTTTCCTTTTTCTTTGACTTTTTTGTGGTAGAGACCTAATAGCAGTATCACTAGGTTAAAGCATATGTGCAATTTTATAGACCTTTGGGTATAGTTCCTAATTGCTCTCCAGAATGGTTGGACCAATTTACAAATCCACCAACAACACGTTGGTGTACCTATTATTTCATAATCTCTCTAGCATGTGTCATTTTCCTATTCTATCATGCTATGGAATCTAATAAGTTTTAAGCAGTTGTTTTAATGTACATTTTTCTAATTACTGATTTATACCATTTTTTCATATGATCATGGATAGTTTTGATTTTTTTTGAAAAGTGACTATTTATATATTTTGACCATTTATGAAGAGGAGAATGGATCTCATTTTTATAGATGTGGCTCAGTTCCCTATATATTTGAAAAATGAGACCATTATCACAGAAACATGCTGAATCTCTCTCCCCACCTTTTCTCCTTTGCTTCAGACTTTGGCTGCTTTGGTTTTGTTTGTGTAAAACCTTTTAAAATTTATAATCAAAATTATCAGTTTTACCTCCAGTAATCCTCTCTATCACTTGTTTTTTCATAAATTCTTATCTACAGATCAGAAAGGTAATTTTTTCCTATGATTCTTTAATTTGTTTATGATATCATCCTTTATGCTCTATATCATGTGCCCATTTTGACCTAATTTTGATATATGGTGTGAAATGTTGACCTATAGCTAGTTTTTGTTAGGATACTTTACAGATTTTCCACATTTTTTTGTTATTAATGAGTTCTTGCTCCAAAAGCTTAAATCTTTAGATTCATCAAACACGATTACTATGGTCATTTACTTCTGTATATTGTGTATCCATCACTATTTTTTATCCAGCACCAGATTTTTAAAAAAAATTTTTTGGAGGAAAGCAATCAGGGTTAAGTGATTTACAGCTAGTAAGTGTCTGAGGCCAGATTTGAACTCAGGTTCTTCTTTTTCCAGGGTTAGTGCTCTATCCACTGCACCACCTAGCTGCCCCCAGATTTTTAATTTTTTTATTACCACTTTATAATGTCTTACAGCTATTATAACTTCTTTCCTTTTTCCCTAATTAATTATTCTGATATTCTTGATTTTTGTTCTTCCAGATGAATTTTGTTATTATTTTTTCTGGTTCTATAAAATAAATCTTTGACAGTTTGATTAGTATGGCACTGAATAAGTAAATTAATTTCAGTAAAATTGTCACTTTTGTTATATTGTCAGATGACCCATAAACAATGAATAGTTCTCTAATTATTTAGGTCTGTCTTTATTTGTGTGAAAACTGTGTCTTCTGTGTTTTCTTCATAGGTAGACTTCCCAGTTTGTTTTGTTGTTGTTGCTGTTTACTAATTGCAGTTATCTTAAATGGAAATTTATCTATGTCTTCCTCCTGGATTTTGTCAGCAATATGCTAATGCTAATGATTTATTAGGATTTATTTTATATCCTGCAAATCTATTAAGGTGGTTAATTATTTCAACTATTTTTTAGTTTATTCTCTAGGGTTCTCTGAGTATACCATCATATCTTCGAAGAGAGACAGTATTGTTTCCTTGTTGCCTATGTGTATTTCTTCAATTTTTTTTCTTATGTTACTGCAATACCTAATACTTCTAAAGTAATATTAAATAATCATGGTGATAATAGTCATTTTTGTTTCACCCCTGATCTTACTGAGGTTTCTAGTTTATTCCCATTACAGATAATGTTTATCCTTGGTTTTACATAGTTATGACTTATTTTAAGAAATTCTCTTTTATTCTTATGCTTTTTAGTGTTTTTAATAGGAATGAGTGTTATACTTTGTCAAAAGCTTTTTCTATATTTATTGATATTACCATAGGATTTTTGTTATTTTTCTTGTTGATATGGTCAATTATACTGATGGTTGTCTTGATATTGAATGATCCCTGCATTCCTAGTATAAATTTCACTTGGTCTAAATCTCACTTGGTCATACTGTACCATTTTTATGACATATGGCTGTAATCTACTTGTTAGTATTCTATTTCTGATTTTTGCATCAATATTTTTCAGGGAAATTGGCCTATTGTTTTCTTTCTCTGTTTTTTCCCCTGGTTTGGGTATTAAAATTTTCTTCAGCCTAGAGAGCCGATTGTTAAACTTTGACCAGAACATCCCTGTCACTTCTCCGACTTGGTTATGTCTTTCCCTCCATTAAACCCTTGCCTCCTGTTTATTTTTAGGAACTTGCCATTCTCCTTAACACCCTGGATTTTAGAGAGCATTCTTCAGTTCCCTTCACATTCTTTCCTAAGAGGGAGATCAAGCTATCCATGAAACACATTTAGCATTTCCTTAAATATGGTAAAAAAAAAAAATCTAATATCGGACACAAGTTCTGATAATTTCCCCTATTTTCCATAATGCCTGAGGGTAACAGTCCAGCTTATTAAACTACTTGTGTGTGTTTATTTACATTTCAAGGACTTTAACACCAGGTTAAAACTTTTCAAAGACAATTTTCACCTTGGAATGACTTAACTACTTGCTTGGCTCTATTCCCTTTCCTTTGTGTCAACAACTCCATAGCCACAGACAATGCATATCCCATTCAGTCTTGTACTAGTCTCCTCTCTTTTTCACTAATTATATCCATCAACTGATCTACCCTATCAATCTACTGAACCTACTAATTATTCCACTTAACCTCGTCCCACTTACCTTGTCCTGTCTTGTCACCTAGCTTCTCATTATTTTTGTTCCTAACTCTTTAGATTCTATTTCCCAGTCCTCCTTGATCTTCCTTAATGCTTTTTAAATCTTCTTTATATGTCTGCTATCCTGATTTCCTTTAGCCAGGGACTAGAACATGCACCAATATCTTGGCCATGTTTTATTCTTTAATTTTTTCTCAGTTTCTCCAATTTTTCTGCAAATATCTCCCCCAAAACTCAATATACTTATCTAGCACAAGCAATTCCATGTCCCCTATATGATTTTCTTTTCCTTTGGGCAAAATCATTCTTTTATTCTATTTCTTCCCCCACAATCATTCCAACTGAAGACATTTATATTTTTCGATAAATTTCTCACTTTTAAAGAATTCTTTTTCCTCTCAACCAAACAAATACACATCTTTATGTATAAACCTAAACCAATTTTGTTTTTGTTTTGTTGTGTCTGACTCTTTATGACCTGGTATGGGGTTTTCTTGGCAAAGATACTGCAGTGATTTGCTATTTTTCTTCAGTGGATTTAGGCAAACAGGGGTTAAGTGATTTGCCCAGGGTCACACACTGATTATCAGGCCAGAATTAAACTCAGGTCTTTCTAACTACAGGTCCAGTGCTCTATCAACTGACATATCTATCTGTCTCTGAAAAACTAACAGAATTTGTTTTTTTTTAAATTTAGCTGATATAAAACATTGAGGGAGAGAAACATTGTCTAAAATGAACCACTATCTGTGGCTTCCATTATCCATGCAACATCCTTCCCTCTTCCACTCCCAATAGGATGCAGTCTTTGTAATTTACTATGAAATCTAGTTTTCAAAATGACTCTGATAAAAGGCATATTTTCTATCATAAAATGACAACATTTTCAAAATATTGACATGGATAAGTCCTTGTTCGTGGCAGGTAAGGAAAAAAAATACGTTCCTTCGTTGTTAAAGGAATGGTTACCCCTCATGGAGAATAGACAATATGTGCATTTCATTGACTTAGGAAGCATATGTTGTCATGGGGATAGAGAGAGCTACTCAACAGCAATTCTTCCTATTAGTACAATTATAGTGGATGTGGCAATAGACTAGTTCTAATCTCAGGGGCATCTTCTTTTTCTCACCTTTCATGCGTTAATTCTTTCAGATAAAGGCGGCTTTTTTGTTTTGTTTTTGTCCATCAAAGAACATTGTATTTTCAAACTTTGCTTAAAAGCATCTCTCACTATTTCTGAGAAGAATCTCTTCAGATACTTGTTTTCTTGTTTTCTTGATAGGAACAATGCTGATCCTTGAAACAGTTGGTGGGATAAGTAGACCGAGCATTAGCAATCAAAGTGGAAAAACAGCACAAAAAATTTATTTAGAAACTAAAAATATTGGGTGCTGTACAAATTTGTCTCAAGCAATTACTTTTTGATAGAGAGAAATTAACACATGTAAACTGCAGTTCAGATCATTTGCTAGGAGCCCCAGTGCATAAACTAAACAATAAGGCCCCTTTGCATGGTATTTTTGTTGCCTTTTTGAAGTATAGCATTATGTTCTACGCATAAATGCAATGTCGTGTGGAATGATCCCACATCAAAAAGGCCTCAAAATACAGAAAGTGAACCCTTTCCTCACTTTTATGCTGAAGAAAAAACAGAGCTCCTGTTGGGTTCTCAGACAAGAAAGAAATGGCAAGGCTTTGTTCACCTCAGTTTGTTCTAATTCCAAAAGACTAAAGGCTTTGGTTTTATAGATTCAAGGTTCCTATTTTGCTGCCTCTCCTGGGTGGCCACTGTGCTAGGCTGGATTGCAGTGTGGCTGTCCCAAAACTTATTTAGATTGGGAAAGCTCACTATTTGTATTTAATCATTATCATTGTTTTCAGGATCAAGATCACAATTAGTTGAAAATATTATGTTGGTCAATCCTGCTCTCCCCCCTCAACCAACAGAATAACTTGGAGTGAATAACTAGACTTACACATAATACTTAACAGAAAATAAGGATTTTTTTAATTCGTATCACCAATGATTGAGTATGGTGTTTGTAACATAGTAAGCACTTCAAAAAATGCTTGTTCATTCGTTGATATATTTTTTTTCTTATTTGGTATATTAATAAAAACCATTGGTCTTTCATGTCTGATAACTTAGGGACTATACTATAAACATACTGGACTATTCCCAGGGGAAATGTCATTTATTTTAGGAATAATATTTCATAATAGAAATGTGCAAACCCCTAGGCATTTTATCATTGATGTGGGGGAAACAACAATGACGCCAATTTTCCTGAACTTGTACCCTCAGTTTCCGGAAGTTTGGGGATAACAAACAAACAAACCATTTAGCTGCCTCTTCTTCCCTTAGATAACGATGTTACACACTATTGATCTAGAAAGCCAGGCAGCCCTTAAATATTTAATAAGCACCAACTATGTGCCAGGCACTGTGCTATGAGCTAAAATTACAAATTAAAAAAAAAAGAGTCCCTGCCCACAGGGAGCTTACATTAAATTTGTGAAGACAATATAAAGGTAAAAGGGGTTGGAGAAGGAAAGGAAAGGTGCCTGATATGGAGGCACAATGGAGAAATCTAAAGCAGTGCAGACTTGTGGGAAAGGTAGAGATGGCTACTCTCCATGCAGTCCTTAATTGGATGTTTTGGCAGTAGTCCTTTGCCATATCCTCCAATCAGAAATGTCTTGGGGGGGAGGGCAGGGTGGAGCCAAGATGGCAGCTAGAAAATAGGGACTTGCTTAAACTCTCCCCAAAATCCCTACAAACACCTGTAAAAGATGGCTTTCAACAAATTCTAGAGCTACAAAACCCAAAAAATAACATAGGGAAACAAGTCACCTGCCCAAGATGGCCTGGATGGTCACTGGGAAGGCTCTATCGCATCATGCCAGGAGCTGAGCACAGCCCACAGTGGGTGGCTCCCAGATCCACCAGAGTGGGAGCTGGGCAGAGCAGGCCTTAAGGCCCTGAATTGCTGAGCTGTGGCATTTACCAGACTTCTCAACCCATGAATGCCAAAGACAACGGAGCAGGTTAGTGGGAAAACTGCTGGATCTGGGTGAGAGAAGTGCATGGTCTGGCCCCAGTCCCAGGGCCAGTGGAGGTGATGCATCGGCAGCAGCAGGAAGCTCCTGGGGCTGCTTCCAGAGTACGTGGCCCACATGGTAGGAGTAAACAAATGGCAGATCAGAGCAGGAGTGCAGAATTGCTTTGCTGGTGCAGAGGCAGGGTTTGGTTGCTTTGCCCTGCTTGGGTTTGGGTCACAGTCCTGGTTGGTGGTTTTTGGGGGAGGAGGAGCACCGCTGTGGCAGAGCTTGTGGTGACTGGGGAGTAGAAGTAGCTCTGAACAGAGCAGCACAAGGCCCCTAAAGCTTGGGACAAATTGCTCTCTACTCTACAAGCAGTCATACCCTGACAAAAAGCTCAAGGGTCAAGTAGTTGGCTGGGAACACGAGCAGGCAGCATAACAGGACTCAAACCGAAACTATAGAATCTTTTTTTGGTGAAAAAGAAGATAAAAACATACAGCCACAAGAAGTCGACAAAGTCAAAGAGCCCACATCAAAAGCCTCCAAGAAAAATATGAAATGGTCTCAGGCCATGGAAGAGCTCAAAAAGGATTTGGAAAAGCAAGTAAGAGAAGGAGAGGAAAAATTGGGAAGAGAAATGAGAATGATACAAGAAAATCATGAAAAACAAGTCAACTTGAAGATTGTGGCTGGAAAGCAGGGAATTGCCTAAGCTCCCCCCCAGGTCCCTCCATAAAACTATAAAAAAAGGTTTCTGAACAAATTCTAGAACTGCAGAACCCACAAAATAGCAGAGGGAATCAGGGCACCAGCCCAGGACAGCTTGAATGGTCACTGGGTATGGTCTATCACACAGAACTGGAAGCTGAGTGGAGCAGAGCCCAGCGTGAGCCATGCCTGGCCCAACCAGACCAGGAGCCGGGCAGAACAGACCCTAGTGCACTGAATCAGTGAGCTGTGGCAGTAACCAGACTTCTCAACACACAAATACCAAAGACAACAGAGAAGGTTAGTGGGAAAAGCTGGGGAGCAGGGGCAGAGTGAAAGGAGTTCACTGTTCAGCCACTGTCCCGGGAGCAGCAGCCAAGGAGGTACAGCTACAGAACTACAGCTGCAGTTGCTTCCAGCCCCAGGCCCACCTAGTGGGAGGAATTAAGTGGCAGATCTGAGCAGTAGTGCAGAGCCGAATTCAGATCTGAGTCTGGTTCAGGTTGGTGGTTCTTGGAGGAGGAGGAGGACTGGTGTGGCAGAGCTGACTGTATAGAAATAGCTCTGAAAACAACAGCACATCCCCTGAAGCTTGGAACAAAGTTTTCTTTACTCTACAAGAAGTCATAGCCTACGAAAAACTCGAGGGTCAAGTAGTTGGCTGGGAACATGAACCGGCAGTGAAAATGGACTCAGATTCAGACTCAGACTGTAGAATCTTTCTTTGGTGACAAAGAAGACCAAAACATATAGCCAGAAGAAGTCAACAAAGTCACAGAGCCTACATCAAAAGCCTCAAGAAAAACATGAACTGCTCTCAGGCCATGGAAGAGATCAAAAAGGATTTGGAAAAGCAAGTTAGAGAAGCAGAGGAAAAATTGGGAAGAGAAATGAGAATGATGCAAGAAAACCATGAAAAAAAAGTCAATGACTTGCTAAAGGAGACCCAAAAAATAATGGAGAAAACAACACCTTAAAAAATAGACTAACTCAAATGGCAAAAGAGCTCCAAAAAGCCAATGAGAAGAAGAGTGCCTAGAAAGGCAGAATTAGCCAAATGGAAAAAGAGGTCCAAAAGACCACTGAAGGAAATACTACCTTAAAAATTAGATTGGAGCAAGCAGAAGCTAGTGACTTTATGAGAAATCAAGATATTATAAAACAGAACGAAAGGAATGAAAAAGTGGAAGACAATGTGAAACATCTCATTGGAAAAACCACTGACCTGGAAAATAGATCCAGGAGAGATAATTTAAAAATTATTGGACTACCTGAAAGCTATGATCAAAAAAAGAGCCTAGATATCATCTTTCAAGAAATTATCAAGAACTGCCCTGATATTCTAGAGCCAGATGGCAAAATAGAAATTGAAAGAATCCACCAATAGCCTCCTGAAAAAGATTCCAAAAAGAAAACTCCTAGGAATATTGTCGCCAAATTCCAGAGTTCTCAGATCATAGAGAAAACATTGCAAGCAGCCAGAAAGAAACAATTTGAGTGTTGTGGAAACACAATCAGGATAACACAAGATCTAGCAGCTTCTACCTTAAGGGATCAAAGGGCTTAGAATATGATATTCCAGAGGTGAATGGAGCTAGGATTAAAACCAAAAATCACCTACCCAGCAAAACTGAGTGTCATGCTCCAAGGCAAAATATGGATTTTCAATAAAAGAGAGGACTTTCAAGCTTTCTCAGTGAAAAGACCAGGGCTGAATAGAAAATTTGACTTTCAAACACAAGAATCAAGAGAAGCATGAGAAGGTAAAAAAGAAAGAGAAATCGCAAGGGACTTACTAAAGTAAAACTGTTTTGTTTACATTCCTACATTGAAAGATGATGTGTATGATTCATAAGACCTTGGTATTATGGTACCTGAAGGGAATATACATACATGTGTGTGTGTGTATGTGTGTGTGTATGTGGGTTCGTTTATGTATATATATGTGTGTGTATTTGTGTTTGTATGTGTGTGTGTATAAATATATACATATACATGTGTATATGTATACATATATATATTTTATATATATATATGTAGACAGAGGGCACAGGGTGAGTTGAATATGAAGGGATGATATCTAAAAAAGAATCAAATTAAGGGATGAGAGAGGAATATATTGAGAGAGGGAGAAAGGGAGAGATAGAATGGGGTTAATTATCTCACCTAAAAGTGGCAAGAAAAAGCAGCTTTGTAGGAAGGGAAGAGGGGGCAGGTGAGGAGGAAAGAGTGAATCTTGCTCTCATCAGATTTGACCTGAGGAGGGAATAACATACACACTCAATTGGGTATCTTACCGCACAGGAAAGACAGAGGAAGAAGATAAAAAAGGGGAGATGATAGAAGGGAGGGCAGATAGGGAGAGGAGGTAATCAAAAACAAACACTTTCTAAAAGGGACAGGGTCAAGGGAGAAAACTGAATAAAGGGTAATAGGTTAGGAAGGAGCAAAATATAGTTAGTCTTTCACAACATGAGTATTGTGGAAGGGTTTTACATAACAATACGCATGTGGCCTATGTTGAATTGCTTGAATTCTTAGGGAGGGTGGGTGGGGAGGGAAGAAGGGAGAGAATTTGGAACTCAAAGTTTTAAAAACAGATGTTCAAAAAAAGTTTTTGCATACAACTAGAAAATAAGATATACAGGCAATGGGGCATAGAAATCTATCTTGCCCTACAAGAAAGTAAAGGAAAAGGGGATGGGAGGGGAGTGGGGTGACAGAAGGGAGGGCTGACTGGGGAATGGTGCAACCAGAATATATGCCATCTTGGAGTGGTTGGGAGGGTAGAAATGGGGAGAAAATTTGTAATTCAAACTCTTGTGAAAATCAATACTGAAAGCTAAATATATTAAATAAATTAAACCCCCCCCCAAAAAAAAAAGAAAAACAAGTCGACTTGCTAAAGGAGACCCAAAAAACTACTGAAGAAAATAAAATTAAAAAAAAAAAGACTAACCGAAATGGCAAAAGAGCTCCAAAAAGCCAGTGAGGAGAAGACTGCCTTAAAGGGCAGAATTAGTCAAATGGAAAAGGAGGTCCAAAAGACCACTGAAAAAAATACTGCCTTAAAAATTAGAATGGAGCAAGTGGAAGCTAGTGAGTTTATGAGAAATCAAGAAATTATAAAACAGAACCAAAAGAATGAAAAAATGGAAGACAATGTGAAGTATCTCATTGGAAAAACCACTGACCTGGAGAATAGATCCAGGAGAGATAATTTAAAAATTATTGGACTACCTTAAAGCCATCATCAAAAAAAGAGCTTAGACATCATCTTTCAAGAAATTATGAAGGAAAACTGCCCTGATATTCTCGAACCAGAAGGTAAAATAGAAATTGAAAGAATCCACTCATCAACTCTTGAAAAAAAATCCCAAAAAGAAAACTCCTGGGAATATTGTAGCTAAATCCCAGACTTCCCAGGTCAAGGAGAAAATATTGCAAGCAGCCAGAAAGAAACAATTTGAGTACTGTGGAAACACAATCAGGATAACAGAAGATCTAGCAGCTTCTACATTAAGGAATCGAAGGGATTGGAACATGATATTCTGGAGGTCAAAGGAGCTAGGATTAAAAAAAAGAATCACCTACACAGAAAAACTGAGTATAATACTCTAAGGCAAAATATAGACTTTCAACAAAAGCTTTCTCAGTGAAAAGACCAGAGCTGAATAGAAAATTTGACTTTCAAATACAAGAATCAAGAAAAGCATGAAAACATCTAAGACCATGAAGCCATTTGGGATGTGCATTCTCTCACCCAAACCACTAAGACACCAATTCATTCAATTCCCAAGATTCAAGGGATGAATGAGTTCCAGGGCTAACCTGGCTCAAGGTTTCTAGGCAAGTTTCAATGAGTTCATATGATGCCGTGCCATCCAAAGCATCTTTTATATAATTCCTTTTCTTCTTCCAGGATTCACATTTGTGGTGAAATGGGAATGTGGTTTCTAGTCAAGAGAAGTTTGTGATGGCTTGCTGGAGCAGTGCTGGAGCTCACTGCATCTTTCAGCATGAGGGATTTCCAAGAGTTCAGCACAAATTCGGAAACCTGTGGCAAAGTACACAGCTACTGGACGGATGTATTTAAACATTCTTGCATCCTGGAGGCCAGATTACAAGTTGGCTTCTGTAAACACCCACAAAAGCCTTGCAAGCACTTTTATGGAAGAGAGTCAAACCAAAGACAGTGAGATAATGCCTATGATTTGCCAGAGTTCATGAATCAGAAAGGGACCCAGATGCTAGTTTCCACATGCACTTATTTCCATGTTGGTATACTCAACAAACCAGCACTTATCAAAATTCAATCACTAATGTTAGCCACTGAGCCAAATACAAGGTTCTTGAAGACAGGCTCATGGTGGCTCTACCATGGAGGAGTACAAAGAGAGAATTGAAAAATGCCACTTCCCACCTCTCTATTTATGACATCACTAAGTCACATTGGTTGTGCTCTCTACAATACAAGAGCACTGTCTTAGATTCTGGAGATAAAAAGAATTATTAGCCATATTCCTGGCCCTTGAAGGACTAACAATCCAGGAGGAAGAATGTGAGGAGTACTAACTATCAGAAAGAATGGATGCTGGCAAAGGAAGCTAAGGTCAAGAAAGAGAGTTCTTTAAAAACCATGCTGGGAAGAGAAGATAAAGGGTGGGAAAGGATCTTGATCCAGGATGGAAAGGGTAATTGTGACAGAAAATAGAAAGATGGTAGAACTCATCAAATCTTATTTTATTTCAGTTTTAACTGTCTAGGAGAATGAAAGAGGCAGCATGCTATGCTAGAAAGTGGTCTGAGGACCTGTGGTTGAATCTGAACTCTGGTGCTTAATAGCTATGTGACTATGTCACTTCACCTCTAAGGGACTCTTTTCTCATCTGTAGAATTTGGGGGTTTGACTAGGTGTTCTCTAAAGTCCCTTACAGCTTGAATCTATGAACATGTGATGTATTGGACTGGAAGTGTAGAGAACAAAATAGCTAATAAAGATCTAAAAATCCAAGGCAATTTGGGATTTAGTAAGAAAGCACCTAGCTACCCTTGATGAACCACACTATAGGGGACCAAAAGAACTAATGTGACTAATGAGGAATTGTCGGTAGTCTCTGAAAGACTGTATAGAATAGTACATGTGTCACATGACTGAAAAAGGGCAAATTTCCCCATCTCAACAACAAAAAAGACAAGTGACGCAGCAGTCTTCAAAAAACAACTGAGCAGAATCTCCTGACAAAAGTCCATAACATAAGAGGACAATCAGAATGGTAAAGGGTCCCAAGTCTCTATCATACAACAATGAGTTGAAGGAATTGGGGATAGTTAGCCTAAAGAAGAGAAGTCTGATGGGAAACAAATTATCTGTCTTCAAATATCTGAAAATTGCCAGCTGGAAGAGGGAATCGGCTTGTTCTGATGCTTGACCCCCGGGGGTTGAAGTAGAAGAAATGGATGGAAGTTACCAAAGATGGTAGATTTCAACTCCTTTCACATTTAGGAATTGTGTGGGAATTAAGATATTATAATTTCATCAGAATGGGGACTGCCAGCTCATTAAGGTAAATTTGCAATTTTCTGTAACTTAGAGTCTTGTAGAACTCCTTAAGGCATTGAGGGGTTAAGTGACTTTAATGGCCATACTGACAGTAAATATCAGAAGAAGGTTGTGAACCCAAGTCAACCTGACATCAACTAACCCTCATCCACAACACCATGAGTGCCTTTTTTCTTTTATATTTTAGGGATTTATTCAATGTTTGTCAAATTGAATGTACTTGAATTCCAAAAATCACAGAATTTGAGTAACAGAAGAGATCTCAACAACAATCTAGTACAACTAATCCTAAAAAGGAGTCACTATTATAACTTACGAGACAACTGGTCATCCAGTTTCTGCTTAAAGACCTCCATGAAAAAAGAACCTACCTCCTCTTGAAGTGACTCTTTACATTTTTACTTAGTTCTAATTTCTAGGATGTTTTGGATTGGTTTTTAGCTCTGACATGAAGATTAAATTTACTTTTAGAACTGTTAAGTTTGAATACAGATTGAGGTGCACTACATGCTCGCCTTTTTTGCTTCTCTTTTGTTTTTGTTTATGGGGTTTTTTTTTGGTTTTTTTTGTTGTTTTTTTTTTTAGTTCTGTTTTTCTTTCTCATGATTCATTCCATTGGTCATAATTCTTCTCCACAGCTCGACTAGTATATAAATTAATTCAATGTGAAGTTATACATGGTAGTTAAATGAGATTCCATGCCATCTAGGGGAGGGAGGGGGGAGGGAGGGGAGAAATTCTGGAACTCAAAATTATGTAGAACCGTGTGTGGTAAACTAAAAATAAAAAAAAAAAATTTAAAAAAATTTACTTTTAGAAACTTTAAAAAAACAAAGAAATGTCTCAGGAAAAGAAGGTAATGATCAGGCCATCTAGTTCAACCAGCACAATTTACAAGTGAAAAAACAGAAAGCTAGAGAAACAAATATAACACAACAAATATGAGAATGCAAATCTCCCTATTCATTAGGCCCATTGGTGCTCCTTTAAGCATTATCAGTTTTAATTCTAATATCACATGAAGTTATAAAGACTAAGGTCATATGATCCTAAGAAGAACAGTTGGGTGTCCGGTAAGATTGGAGGAAAAAAGCAGAGTTATATAAGGTGTTTAGGAAACACTGGTTGAAAAGCAAGTTTAATTCAATCTAACCCCAAAGAAGCCTTCTGATGTTTTCCAAGGAGACAGCAAAATTATGTTCTTTAATTTAACACCTGCAGAAAAAATAGATGACATTAGCTCTAAACATTAATCCTTGAGAGAGTATCGCATAGTGTTTAGAGGATTAGTCCTGATGTCAGGAAGGCAGGGATTTAAATCATGCTTCTGACATTTGCTTCTTGTATAACCATAAAGAAGGAACTAAACTTATTTGAACTTCTGTTTTCTCATCTGTAAAACTGGAATGAATGTATGATTGAATGAAGGAATGAAAAGTTATTTACTATGCGTAAGGCACTATGATAAATGTTGTTACTTCAAATAGAGACAAACATTCCCTAACCTTAAGAAGTTTACTTAGTAAAAGGTTGATTGAAGGCTCAAATGAGATCACAAAGAGAAAAGCAAATTATAGGATTTAAAGGGTTATGTCTTTAAATTTTAGTTGTTATGATCATGCTATGTGGTTTCTGGGAAGACAATTGAGCAGCCATTTATTCTTTTTCTCTCTCTAGGGAAGTCAGAGCAGAGGTTCTAACTTCTGTTTCATTTTTAAAAGGTACTTTACTTATTAACTATAGAGATTGAAGACAACTCTGAATAGTGACTTCCTATTCAGCCTCAGGATGAATCCTTACTAAATCAAGGATAAATATGAGAGGAAAACTTTATGTATCTGGGAAATTTTCCTTTATCATTTGTACTTCCCTTAGCTCACCAGTTTTTGATTGGGTGTTTGTGTGTGTGTGTGTGTGTGTGTGTGTGTGTGTGTGTGTGTTTGTGTATGATGGACACCTCTGGAAGAATGGAAAAACAGATGGACCACTTCTCACAATAATATTTTTAAATGCACAAAGTAAAATGGTGGGGTAGAAAGTAACAGTAGAGTGACTCTTCCAACCCCCTCAAAAAATCAACAACAACAACAAAAAACTCCAAACAGATCTAGAAAATGCAGCACACCAAACCCTGATGTGAAAATCTGAGAAAAAGTAACAATGATTCATTTTTTTCCAGTCCAGTTTGGCATAAGGAGTCAGACAGAGAAGTCTGTGGACACTTGGAAGGTCTGTCTAGGAGCAGTATAGGAAACACGCTAGCACCCAGAGAAAGGCTGTGTACCAGAGAAAGAGGAGATTCCAGACCCATATCTGGGTACAGCAATAGGAATGAGTG